>NC_089839.1:302836454-303058954 GCF_035609145.1 Eleutherodactylus coqui
CGGCCTTTGTGAAGCGCTGCCATCTGCACAGGGATCCCCCGGCAGCCGGTGACCCTCCACCGCTACCGTGACACCAGCCTGACACTGGTAATTAAACATGACGCCTGCGGAGCAGAACCGTCCTACAAGCCCCCGATGCAGGTCAAGAAATAACGGGGCTCATGCATGGATAGTGAGGAAGACGGCGTAACGAGGAGCGGAGGAGAGAGCAGGCACAACGCCGGAGGAACAACATCCCATTTTCTAACCGGGTTTTGCAAGAAGAATAACAACTGCGCAGCGGATTCACCTTGTGAAATGTTGTGGATTTGCACACGGATTGATTCCACGCGTCGGGACAAATCCGTGCGCTGCGACACGGCGATACTTTTTTCCAAACGTGAATCTCAAATCCATCCACAGGTGGAAAAATCTGCAACATAAAGTGCAGCGAGGAATCACAAGGGGATCCGGAGACCGGATGGACTCGGACGCGGAATCCACGGCGTCATGATTATTCACTTGTTGCGCCCCAGGAACTCGGGCAGCGGACCGCCTGATCTGCACAGACCATGCACATTACACGTCTCTGTGCACACGGATCGGACACGCAGCAAGGACTTGTTTCAAATAGATCACCAGGATTTTGCGCTGAATTGTTTGTGCCATATTTTACACCCTGTGCGAATCCTTAGGCTACCTACACTCGGGGAGCGCGATATCACGCTTGTGAACGTGCGATTTACCCGAAGATATAAGGTGATTTTCAGGCAAAAACGTATTGCATGCGTGAAGTTCCAATCTTCATGCGCAATAGCGGATCGGACCTGTTTCCTACCGAATTCAATGGGAAAGCTCGCATTGTACGCCTGACGAGGCATTAAAGGTCCCATTGAAATCAATGGGCATGGCGGTTCGAGGAACGCGAATAGATCGGGCTTGCAGCCATTTTTATATGTTAAAAAGAATAGGGTTCATTTTGGCGTGAGATCCTCGGCCGCGTGCCGTTAGCTTCGGGGCTTACTGTAATTTTCACACCTGTGTGCTGTCTGTATATGGAACACGCGGTACACGGATACCGTACAGCCAATATGGCTGCACAAACGTGTTTATTACCTGGACTGTCAAAAATAAAATTGGCGCATGTGCTAATCTGACCTGACTTATCGGACGCCAGTCACTCGCTCAAGTCAACGGGTACAAAAGAAAAGCAGCACATGCAAAACATCTGACTGCGCTCCGTATATCGCTGCTCGCTGCTAAGCAATTATAGAAAAAAAAACTTTGGTTTTTCGTATGCAAGGAAAAAAAACGGCCGACATGGATCGCAGACTGATATAAAAAACACACGCGGTACACACACACACACGTCAGACGGACACGCGGTACACACACACACACACGTCAGACGGACATGCGGTACACACACACACGTCAGACGGACATGCGGTACACACACGTCTCAGACGGACATGCGGTACACACACGTCTTAGACGGACATGCGGTACACACACGTCTCAGACGGACATGCGGTACACACACGTCTCAGACGGACATGCGGTACACACACGTCTCAGACGGACATGCGGTACACACACGTCTCAGACGGACATGCGGTACACACACGTCTCAGACGGACATGCGGTACACACACGTCTCAGACGGACATGCGGTACACACACGTCTCAGACGGACATGCGGTACACACACGTCTCAGACGGACATGCGGTACACACACGTCTCAGACGGACATGCGGTACACACACGTCTCAGACGGACAAGCGGTACACACACGTCTCAGACGGACATGCGGTACACACACGTCTCAGACGGACATGCGGTACACACACGTCTCAGACGGACAAGCGGTACACACACGTCTCAGACGGACATGCGGTACACACACGTCTCAGACGGACATGCGGTACACACACGTCTCAGACGGACATGCGGTACACACACGTCTCAGACGGACATGCGGTACACACACGTCTCAGACGGACATGCGGTACACACACATCTCAGACGGACATGCGGTACAGACACATCTCAGACGGACATGCGGTACACACACGTCAGACGGACATGCGGTACACACACATCTCAGACGGACATGCGGTACACACACATCTCAGACGGACATGCGGTACACACACATCTCAGACGGACATGCGGTACACACACATCTCAGACGGACACACACTCGCATTAAATCTATTTTTTTTTCATACACCCATATCGGGCACTGGCGTGGATAAGGCCGTATAGTAAGATTCGCTTCCATGCGCCGCAGCGCTGCGATGCTTCAGGTGAGAACAGGCTTAGTGCTGGAATTTGAGCAACTTTACAAATGTGTGATGGGAGCTACAGACAGACTCCTGATTACGGAGAGCTGGGCAATGTAGTCCAATCAATGGCGCTTGTATCGGAAACCCGACAACTACGAGGAGCAGCGAGGGTCTGCGAGGACCCATAATGGGGCAGTGCCGGGGGCTCTACTACGTAGACACGCTGATGTCTGCATATAAACATTAATACCGGAGCTCAGTGATGTTAGACATCTGGCCGAATACCCCTTTAAGTGATACTTTTGCAGGCTTAGGACCGGCAGGGTCCGCATTAGCAGGATTTCTGGACCGCTGGATGCCAGATAATTGGATTCTGACTATATAACAGTTTCCGTCACATCCTATATGTACATATACTGTAGCCTTATAAAGACTGTAATCCACAGCCGGCTCTCATACTGGTGTTCTATACTGAAATAACAGTGGTGTACTTGAATAGAAAGACACGGATGCGCTACACGATGGCATTGCGCACTGGCCCCTGGGGGCCCCGGAATGTGCATTTCATTTTCCTGCTGTTGCCCTTATAAGAGAGAGTAAAAAACTAATTTCAAAGCTGAAGAGTAGAATGTAGAAATCTGCTTACTACTCATAATAGGCTGATATATAACATGAGAAGCTCGGATTGGGCGAAAACGTGTGTAAGTGGGTAAGGAACTGGCTCAGAGATAGAAAGCAGAGGGTGGTAATAAATGGTTCATACTCTGATTGGGCCACAGTCACTAGTGGGGGGGCCACAGGGTTCAGTATTAGGCCCCATTCTGTTTAATATATTTATCAATGACCTGATAGAGGGGCTGCACAGCAAAATATCAATATTTGCAGACGAGATACGGAATTTTACAAGATAATTAATACAACGGAGGACAATGTGCGGCTACAAACGGAGCGAGATAAGCTGGGGGCTTGGGGGGGGGAAATGGCAAATGAAGTTCAATGTGGATAAATGTAAGGTTCTGCACATGGGCAGGAGAAGCGGATGTCACCAATATACACTAAAGGGGGTACTGCTAGGGAAAAGGGATATGCAAAAGGACCTGGGGGTACTAGTGGATTGTAGACTAAACTGGAGTAACCAATGCCAGTCAGCCGCTGCAAAAGCTAATAAAGTCTTGGGGTGCATTAAAAGAGGTATAGGGGCGAAGGACGAGAACATTATCCTCCCACTATATAAGGCACTTGTCAGGCCCCACATGGAATACTGCGTACAGTTCTGGTAACCGGTGCTCAGGAAGGATGTTACAGTGCTGGAGGGGGTTCAAAGAAGGGCAACTAAACTAATACATGGAAGGAAGGGACTGGAATACCCAGAGAGGCACCAAAACTGGGATTATTCACCCTCGATAAAAGACGGCTAAGGGGCGACCAAATAACTATGTATAAATACATGAGGGGACAATACAAGGATCTCTCCATGATCTGTTTATACCCAGGACTGCGACAGTAACAAGACGGCATCCGCTACGTCTAGAAGAAAGCAGGTTTCATCACCAACACAGAAGGGGAGTCTTTACTGTAAGAGCAGTGAGACTGTGGAACTCTCTGCCTGAGGAGGTGGTGATGGCAAAATCCATAGAGGAGTTTAAGAGGGACTAGATGTCTTTCTAGAGCGGAAGGATATTACAGGATAAAGATATTAAATAACCAGCAGGGTTGTTGATCCGGGACTTACATTTGGGTAGGAACTATCAAAACGTTCATCCAGGGATTATCCTGACTGCCATTATGGAGTCGGGAAGGAATTTTCTCCCCCAAATGGGCTAAATTGGCTTCTGGCTCATTGCTTTTTTTTGCCTTCCTCTTTAACTTTGCAATCGGGTTTTATTCCTTCTTACGGGAGCCAAAATACATAATTTAAATCCATGTTCCAGGGCCCCTAGAGGCCCGCGCACCATTGTGTAGTACATCCACGCCTTCCTATTCAAGTACACTAATGCTATTTCAGATATAGCGCTGGATCCGGCTTTTTGACAAGACCCTGTATACGGAGATATCCAAGTAACGGGTGTCTTATACAATAATCTCCCCAGTCCTCTGTGTAAAAGAGAATACATCGACCCCGAGCAACAGGCATAATGTAGAGCGCTTCATCGACTGCCCACCAACTAACCCTGACTACCCTCAACAGAGCAGAAGCCCCCCACACCAACGCTCTGATCCGGGTCCCATCGCTCTCTGATGTCTGCGGTGCTCCGGTCACCGGTTCAAATCAGTGGGAAGGTTTCAAAATGAATGACTGCGTGCCAAACTTACAGAAAGCCTGCGGGTGAGCGGGCGCGGGACCCCCACCGAGAAGAAGAGCAACAACACGCCAGTCAGAAAGAAGGGCTACGATACGGGAAAAGTGCTGTTCGGTAACAAAGGGCGATATTGTAGAACCGTGCAGTGATATACGTGTGGGTCACTAGAGCCGTGTGCAATCTGGGTGTTACTACTGCAATACCGAACCTAAAATACATCCGTATTACAGCCACATGAAACCATCTGTACATATACCAGGCAAAGAATATTAAAGGGTTCTCCGGCTACAGATCAACTGTTTAAAATTAGAGCCTAATGGATTAAAACAATAAGATAAACGGTACTTACCCATCCTCAGCCCCACCGATCCAGCACTGCAGCCCCGTGACCCTCCCAGTCTCTGCTGACAGCACAAGTCAGCTGACTGCCGCCTGCCAATTAGAGGCTGCAGCATCACAATTTGGAACTAGGATGTGAGTGCTGATGCCAGGGGCGGTGAGGCTGCAGCCTCTGATTGGCAGGCGGCAGTCACCTGACTTGTGCTGTTAGTAGAGCCTGGTAGGATCACGGGGCTGCAGTGCTGGATCGGTGGGGCTGAGGATGGGTAAGTAGCGCTTATTTTATTGTTTTAATCCATTAGGCTCTAATTTTAAAACAGTTGATTTTAACTGGACAACCCCTTTAAGGAAACACTTCAACTATACACTGGATATCTATCATCTCCATCATCCTCAGACTCTCCCATGTCTGTCACATGTACTCAGTGTGAACCTGCTCTTGTCTGTCTAAAGAACCTGCCAATTCTGGTATTCTCTGATGAATGCCAACCAAGCTTGCCGGTTGTGAGCGCAGGTCCTCCTACAAGACGTCGGGCCATCATGGACTCTATAACAGTTTGGTTAGTAGCCGCTGAAGGTCATTCTGTAAGTCTCTAGCAGCGCTCTTCCTGTTTCTCCAGTCCTGATGCCCGATTGATGCCCTTCTGCCCAGCTCTCCTCATGTAATGGCCCGTGTCCTGCTATCTGCTCCATGCTCCTGTTCTGGGGGACACAGCAATCCTTTTTGCTCTGGCACCTGTACCATCCTGGAAGAGCAGGACTACCGGTACAGCCTAGTTGGGCTGCAGGTAGCCGGCATGTACCAGTAGTGACAAAGACCCCATAGTGAAGAATCAGTCAGGAAGGAGAGAGGGATTGTCCCCCGGCCCTTTTTGGGGGGTCTTGCTGTCACCTCTCCGGCCCTCCTGTTGTCACTTTCACCAAAGCAGGTGAAATGGATTCACAATCACTTCTGCTTCCAGACTGGACAGACGGACATGTCTGAAGTGGAAGTGACTTGGGGTGATACTAGTATGCTTACGTCTTCCCAAATTCTTTTGAGCAATGTCCTACAAAGCATTTACGGTGAACTCTACAAGAAACAGGCTTCTTTGGGCTCCCGTCCACCGGTATAACAGTGCGGCGAGACGTAGTCAGTGAAGCCTGTGAGAGCGATCCATCACTGTGGCAGGGAAAGCCTCGCTGCTCATTACCCTAAGCCAAGCTAAGACTTCAGCTAATGACTTAAAAAAATGCCTTTTCCTCCCTATAAATATTCATTTTTTATGAAGACGGAGTAGATTACGGGGAATGGGCACAAGGCCCAGCTTTTCTTAGGCTCCGGTGTAGGATTAAGGATTACGGCTCTCTGGGGTTTGATCATTTACACAATATCATGATTTGTACCTTAAATAAATGCGCACTAAATCTCGGCCCGACTCCGCGGACGGCGTTCTGCGCTCCGATGCACTGGCTGATCTTTAGGCAGAGCCGGCTACTTTACTGTCCGATGTGTTAAAGCGTCTACAGGAGGAAAGTCATCTGTGCGGCAGAAGAAAGGCTTCCATTACCGGACTACAGATACAATCCCCAATGGGGAAGTCTGACCATAACGGCCAGATAATTGGAGGTCCCACCTCTGCAGCCCCCTACCTATAGGGAAAACAGGGGAACGCAAGACATATTGCAACAAAACGGTCAATGCTGGCCAAGAAGATTTAAAGGATGTGTCCAGTTGTTTCAGGATAGGTCAGCAATAATGGGTGTGTTGCTCAGGATCCCTGCCAATCAGTTGATCAGCAGGCTGATGCATCGCTGAATGAATGACAGGCGGGAGCTGCCTATGATTGGCTGAGTGCCTCAGCCAATCAGAAGCAGCTCTTTCAGCAGGCGGGGATTTTAATTTCCCGCCTCCTCAAAGAACTTCATTGCAGAGTTAAGGACAGCGCAGGCACAGCTGAGCCCCAGCAGCTGAAGAAAGGGGAGTATGTTTTTTTTTGTTTTTTTACACTACTTTGGCTTGTTTTTCAGGGAAGGGCTTATATTTAAAGCCCCTCCCTGAAAAACAAGGGGTGCCGGCAGCTGGATCCCCTACCACAGCTGTCATCTGTGACAGCTGCACTAGGGAATTCTTTATTCCCCGCAGGATGAAGAATTCCTTTGCTGCATCTGTCACATCTGTGACAGGTGCAGCAGGGAATTCTTTATTCCCTGCAGGGATAAAAAAAAACATCTTCCGCATGTGGTAGATGTGTTCTTCATCCCCGCGGGGGACAGGTAAGCATATTACAATATATATATAAAATTTTATTTTTTTAACACTAAAATTCTTGTTTTTCAGGGAAGAGCTTAAATTTAAAGCTCTTCCCTGAAAAATATTTCAGGGGTGCCGGCAGACCATTGTCTTCAATGGAGCTGCCAGCAGCAGTCGCGGCTCCATTGAAGGCAATGTGTGCATTCCCTATGGTGCACTCATGTCCTATCTTTACAAGGGCATGCTTGTAAAACACGGACATGTGAACACACCATAGGGAATGCATTAGTTGTTGTAGTGTTTTAATTGTGCAGAAAAAATATATACATAATTTTGGTGTTGTCGTAATCGTACCGACCCACAGAAAAAAAAAATTATCCTGTCCTTATACCGTGTTTCACCGTAAATAAGACAGGGTCTTATATTACTTTTTGCTCAAAAATATGTCTTTTTTACATGTATAGCTGCCTGGACAGTATTTAAAAATCATGCTAGGGCTTATTTTCAGGGAAACAGGGTATATGCCGCAAAATATGGTACCAATAAAAAATTACAGTTTGCCATGCAACAAAAAAAGCCATGTGAAGGGAAAAATAAAAAAGGTTATGGCTTTTTAAATGTGGAGATAAAAATGCCAAAAAAAGGATTGCGTCCTTCGCTCCAAAATTGTGCGCCACTATGGGGTTAAAGAAGAGAAAGAACAAAAACCACACAGATGTAAACCCGCACCGATCACCAATAAAACGGCCCGAAAATCACAGCCTGGCAAGTATTCAAAAAAAATAAAAAAGCAGCAGGGCCGTTGGTGCGACATTTACACGTAACGATGGCCGCTCAGTATTTGTCCAAACGAATAAAAAGTGCGCGGTAATTATGTCTAAACATGCGCCGTTGTGCACTTTTCATTCCCTTCTCGTTTGTCGGTTAGTTAATCATCGCCGGTTCGCTCACTTCTCGCTGCGTCTGAACGCTCGCCGCTCCGTGTTTCATATAGGAAGGTGAGCACTGAACGAAAATTGAGCGATTCCCAGCGCTGATCCGCCTGTGTAAACATTCTGCACAAGCGCGAACAGCTAGCAGTGACGTCACGTGCTCCTGCGTCCGTTTAAGTGTGAATCGTCCGGGGTAAAGGGGCACAAGAGCGGCTGCGCAGAGTCCAGAAGTCCCCGAACCCCCCGGACCAGAGCCGGGCAGGAGACGAGTCTCAGAAACAACAAGGCTCGAGCCTCCTTCCATCCTTTATAAGGCATGTCTGACTTGAGCCGCAGCGCCATTCTTTAATGAGCTGATTGCATCTTCAGACCGGCGAGAGCGGAGATCACGAATACATTTTTAAATTATAAAATCAATTTTTTTGTCTTCGAAAAAACCCCTGAGTCCACAGAAGCGGCGCTCCGCGGGACGGCGGCCTGTAGGTAGGTCGATATTACTGAATCACCAACATTAAAAAACAAATAAGGCAAGGTCCCGGCGGCGAGCGGAGAACAGCGGCGCAGCGAGTGCCGCAGCTCATTTATCTGCACATATCGAGAAGAGAAACATTTTTAGCATAAACTGAAGCCCTAAAACATGACCGGAGCGCGGCGGCGGCGAATGCTCCGTAATTACACGATATTACATTCCTGCACTCAATACAATCATCCGGCGAGAGAGAAGCGGCCGTCACCGTGATTAGCGCCGTCTCTCCGCGTGAAGGGAAGGATGGAAGGAACCAGATCAGAAGGACTCCCTTCTAAGGGTGCGTTCTCACATTTTGTCGCGGGTTTCGGTACGGATCTGCTGCAGATTCCACCTTCTCAACTGAACTGAATTGAAGTGGTGAAATCTGTTTGTTGCAGATCTGCACCAAATCAGCACGTTTTGTGATCAGGGGGAAAAAAATTTCACTGCCAACCATGGGGAATGTTCTCGTGTAACGGTGCGAAGAGTATACCGAGAATGGCGTGATCGAGGAAAACATCCAATGAAAGGGGATCATGTGTTGACGGAAACAACGCGTCACCGAAAGGGGTCAGAGGAGGATGTCAGGAATCATCTGATGAACAGGCATTGTACAGTCAAGAGCATCTGAATACAATGCTGGGGCTCCAATAACGTGTCCGAATAAACAACTCGCCGTTCCTCAGCGTGGGTGGGTTATAATGGCGTACGACCAGTTCCAACGTTGCTGTGCCTAAGAGAAACAAAGACGAGACTCCAGCGGGCAAAACAGCGCAAAACGTGTATCACTGAGCAGCGGAAAGACATCCCCTGGTCAAATGGATGCAGATTTCTGTAGGGAGGGCAGATTTCGGCACAAGCAGCATGAATCGCTGACCCCTTCCTGTCAGCTGATCAGAACATGTCAGCACCGCCACCTAATCTGCAGCAACTACAAGAAGCTTCCTGTCCGCAGGGGCCGATATTCCTGCAGAACAATGTCATCACCGAGTGGGATCTACACCACGCTGGACTGATGCGGTACTGAAGGAGGTCCAAGGCGCTACTAATAAAGCGGCCCATCCATGTATACTGCCCCCTATGCAGATAGATTGAGAAATTAATTAGAATCTTGGACCTAAAGATGAAATGACGGCCCCGTAGCTGTAAGAAGTCGGGCCCTGTGATCTCTTCGTTGGCCCTCGATCCCAGCCAATACATATTTAATGTCCCGCTAGAGCAGCTCATTTTGCTAATGCTGGTACAAGTCGGATACATCTCCATTCGCCGCGACGTTTTATTACCAGGAAACGTATAGAAATATAAAAGAGGAAGCGGCTCCTACAACACAACACTAATTGGGGAAACAAGACGCCCCGTAAGTGGGACATCAATCAGCAGCAGGTATGAAGGAAGAGAACAGACAATGCTGGGCCCATCCACGGGATGATTCATCTCTAGGCCTGCCACTGTTAACCCCTTAGGGACCCTTCACACAGGATGTAATTAGTCAGCGTGGACATTTCTGCGTCACGGTGTAATCCCTATGGGGCTTCAATTTCGCACCTGTTAAAATCTGCGCGTCTTTACTTCAAAACCGGAAGATTAAATTCTGCAATGGAATTCAGGACGTCTTGTGGAATTGTTGTTGTGGAATTCTAACATACGGGAGATATAATTGCGCAATTAAAAGGCTGCAGAATAATAATTAAAAAAAAAAAAAAAAATTCTGCAAGACGTTCGGCAGAACACATTTCGAAGTTAACGCACAAACATCCGCACCGATTGACAAAATCTGCATCTGCGCTCCGTCTCGTGTGTAAGGTTCCTCAGGCATCCTCCTGATACTTGGTACGCGCCATATTAATCACGTCGTATATTGAAGTTTATTGCAGAATGTAAGGCGATGGGGTCTACCGGAGCCCAATTATGTTCCGGAGTCTTTGAAGGGTCTTTTGATGTAGTAAATGTTCTCAGACCGTGAGCGGATCCCACTTGGTGAGCCAATCCAGTAATGTTCCTTCACCCCTTCCCAATCCAATTTGTATCCTGGTTTTCCTAGGGGGCTTACTCTTTTTCTGCCATTATACAATGGCGCTATCTGCTGGCTAAAGCCAGTACTGCATGAGGTGACACGTTGGATAAGCTGCAAGAGCAGAGAGGCTGGCAATATACAGTAAGAGAACCCCGACGGCCGTCTTCCAACATCGGAGCTGTACAGCCTTAAATCATAATGTCTTGAGACGTCAGACATTGGATTGGAAAGGGTTAATCTGGCATTCTAGTGATATCAAATAGCTGCCAGATATTCAATATTGCTAACTATAGGATAGTCATAAAACTTATATAAAAGTCATAATGAAAGAAACTTGCCCTTGAGCAATGCCTTCCTACATAGAAACCAGATGTACGTTTTCACTAGCCCCTTGGTGGTCAGCGGTTATCTCCAGGGAATGCCACATCAGTCCGCAGGGGCAGTCGGAGGAGTGATGTGGCATTATGTGCCAATTATTCAAATGAATGGCCCTACATGTAATATGTACAGAGTGGGGGCTGCCATGACTTGGTATATGGACAAGAGTAGTCCTTAAGTGACAACCCCATTAAGTTAGCTCTGCATCAGAACTATGCACACTGGATGGACACTTTACTAGACCCCCCGTCTAGTAGGATGTTGGACCTCCTGTGGCCCTCAGAACTGCATCAGTTCGTCATGTCATAAATTCCACCAGGTGATGAAATCCTTCTGATTTGGCCCGAGAATCAGCTAATTGTCAGGGATCACAAGCGGCGGCTGCCCACGAACAACTATTGTTGACATGTCCTACGGATAGGTCAATAGTAAAAGGCTAGACAGCCCCTTAAGGCATTTATGTGTCCATAGACAATTATATGGCTACTGTAACTTACAGATACGGGGGGCCATGGCACTGGCTCTTGGGGTTCCGCGTGACTATACATTTTTTTCAGGCAGTGTGGTTTTCACTTCTAATGGGACATTGTGATTTGGGGTCTACGGCTGTTGATCAGTGTTAGACTGGCATCCAAAGGCACAAGAGAATCTTCAGATGTACCCTGCATCAAATTAATTATGGACCACTGGTGGTAGTGCCTTTACATAATCACACGGCTGAACAGGTCACTGCCCCCAACAAGGTGATCCCACTCCTCTCCTGCTGCTGTTACCATTCCCATCATCTGACTGGCTACACAGTATTCTTTCACCACCCACTTTAGGGCCTGGCCTCACAGACACAATGAAATGAGAGGACAAGGTCACTGCCTTCACCAAGATCAACCCCCTCCTCTCCTGCTGCTGTCATCCTTTTGATGGGTAAGACGGTGTACTTCATAACAGGCGAGTTACACATGAAGAAATGAGATATGAAAAAGTTTATAAGACCAAAAATTATTCTACTGTTGAAAAAAAAAATGGTTTCTTCTTGATTTTCCTAAATTTTTATGGAAGTCATTTCAAAGTTCTATAAAAGTAAAAACCTGCTGTTCACATCTGCCCGCCGTCGCCTTTATGGGTCTCCATGAAATCCCAGCTGCTGCATGGAGGCCTCTTTGGGTTTCAATAGCAAATTAATTAATCAGGCATTATTTTTAGTTGGAGCTAATGAGCTCTCGGGCCGCAGTCATTAACTGTTCCCACTATAAACTTGCATGGGACATCGACTGGTCAGGCCATAAATGCCTAAAGGCCCCACCAATACCAATAACTGGGGACACTGATGGAGAGGTGGTCAAGCAGGTTTGGTAACCGTCCAAAGAAATGGGAGAGAATGGAACTGCACACATATGAACTGATGACCAATAAGCCTGAGTAGGATCATCCATACATATGAGTATTGATTCTCAGAGCTTGTACCAACCACACCTAATACACACAGTATATCTAATGGCCCAATTATGCCAACAGTAAGAACACCAATCCCCGCTGGTAGCTGCTACATGCTGCGGCATGTAAAGGGTTCATAGAAGGAGGGCACTATCACTGTGACGTCATCGGCCCTCTACTATGAAATCGTGGATGGTCAATATGTTGCCATGGCAACCGAGCACCAAACAATGGCATCCGAGTTTGCCAAATTTATCAACATTATCAATGATTAGTAATAATGCATTGTACAGAAGTATTGCAATGCATTATGTGTACGATCATAGGTTCAAGTCCCCTACAAGGTCATAAAAAAAAGAATAAAAACCGTAAAAAAAAAACTATCAAAAAGTTATGGCTTTTGAAAAGTCTAGATTAAAATCCCCCCAAAATAGTTGTGTCCTTAAGAACAAAATATACCCGACACTAAGGCCGGTCTCACATCTGTGTCAGAACTTCCGGACAGAGGTTCCGTTGCAGATCCGGCTGCAAATACTGAAAGAAAAAAAACTCTATAGAGCACTTTCTTCCATCCCAAAACTGGAAAGGGGGCGAAAAGCAGGCAGACCCCATTATAGTCAGTGGGGTCCGCCTGGCGAGGTTCTGTTCAGTCCATGGGGATTCCTCTCTTCTGTTCCCCAAATGGAGCAGGTAAGCGGAATCCCCGATGCAGGTGTTAAAGCACTCTGAGGGGTTAAAGGTTAATGTAGCCTTTAAAGTACAGACAAGGCTAGTGAATGCAGGGATACAATCAGCCATTACCATGCCGCTCCCCATCTCCTATCCACGTGTTCCCATTTTTCACAATCGGGGGGATCTGACCTCAGTCAAAAGCAATAAACAATGGATGCAAGTTGTGTTTGTGGTCTTGTAGTTTTCGTTGCGTGTTATTCATCTGGATGGGCTGTCATAGGGTGGCAGGTATCTTCTGGAAGGGTTTCCAGGCCATCGGAAAAGATACATGTTCCTAAAGGAAGCTTTATAAATAACATTAACATGGTGGAAAATTTGGGATAATCAGCATTGAAATGTCAAGTGCAGCCGAGGAGCGGAGAACCTAAGACGTTAAATGTTGGTAGGGAGATTGCTGCATAATCTGATGGGGGAGAAGTGGGGGCCGCCGACCATCAAGGACGTTAACTAGATATCAGCTCTGACTCGGTGTCTAAATATTTGGACAGATAAAACGTAACTAGACTAAATACATCCTTCCAGAACGCTGACCTTAGGAGACCAGGACGGGAGGTTTTCCGGCAGCGCACAATACTTTACAATCCAGATAAGATCTGTGTGAATCAAAAGTCAATTAAAAAAGTACATATAGCGCTGATAGACGGCCGCAGCGGTAATCTCAGGCCGGCGGAGCATCGGTAATTAAAAACAAGGCTCAGAAAACAACGCAGTACACAATAAAGGGCCGGCGAACCTAGAAAACCATCCCATGTCGAACAGAACTAGTGGCACTGGACTCATTTACTGCCAGCTTCCCCTTGGTGAAGGGCCAGTTTTTTCAAATGGGCAAAAGAATGGCACACGAGGGGTCTGTGAATGTGCAATTAGTTGTACACTGAATGGTCGCTTCATTAGACCCCCGACCCTCTGACGATCACAGCTTCCCTGTATGGGAATCCTCCCCATAACCCCGAAGTGCGGCATCAAATCACGGGACAAGTTTTCTGTGGAGTCATTAAATGGGAAAATCAAGCTGAGTGGCTTCCAACAAGGCCTGGTCATCGGTGGTAGACTAGCCAGGGCCAGGATTTTCAATGCCACCCACCTTATAGGTTTTCGTATGTAAGGATGTGGAGAGTACAAAGAGAATGGCGCCATCAAGGAAATAGGAAAACAAATCACCACAAAAGGGGTCAGAGGAGGGTGTAAGGAATCGTTCTTATCAACAGGTGCTGCACTTCAAGAGCAGCCATATACTATACTGATGCTCCAATTAAAGTGTCCGAACACACAATTCATTAGTAAGTATGGCTATAACAGCAAACTACCAGTTCCAGAGCCGTTATGCTTAAGAAAAAAAAGATGGAGGATGTCAGAAATTGCTCTGATGAACAGGGGCTGCGCAATCATGGAAACTGCAGCCGAGTACAACGCTGGAGCTCCAACTAAGCATGTGAACGCGCAACTCGCCGTTCCTTACCACGGACGGGCTATAACAGCGGACGACCGCTTCCAGTGCCATTGTGTCTAAGAGAAACAGAAAGACGAGACTCCAGCGGGCAAAAGAGCACAAAACTTGTATCAGTGAGCAGCAGAAAAACATCTCCTGGTCAGATGGGTGCAGATTTCTGCTGCGCCGTGTTGAAGGGAGGTCAGAATTTGGCGCAAGCAGCATGAAGCGATGACCCCTTCCTGTCAGGCTGGTGGAGGTGCAGTAAGGTTGTGGGGAAGGTTTTATTGGCGCACCCCGGGTCCTCTGAGGATGGACGCCATGATGAATTGCTGTGGTTCTGAAGGTCATTCAATATATATTGCCAATAAAACTATTCCTAAGTATAGAGGACAAGCCGCGGGAAGTGGGACCGGCGGTCGGGAATACCTGCAAACTGTCCAGTTTTCCGCATAATTCTCTCACAAACAGGGGTGGGGTTTATTCAAATTGGGTATAAAAATGTCTGATTCTGGCATATTAGGGCTTAGGAATGCACTGTAATTCGGGACTCAAATGTTTGTGAGCTTTGCCCCCCCCCCCCTCCATATAGCCATTGTTTACATTTAAAGGGGGTTTTTATCACATCTACCCTTTTCAACTGATATCAGCCCATCGATCAGCCGTAAACCCCCATAGAATAGAGGAAGTTGTGGCCTGCGATACATTTCTTCTGCTTTGACCATGTAATATCTGACCGGGCAGGGACCGCTCGATTGGTAGTGCTTACGCCCCTTTAAGTGGCCACCCATTTTGAAAAATCTATTTTCACATGCATAATTAGGTAACTAAAAAAGGGACAGGAAATCATATAGAATCCAGTATATTAGCTAGGCCGTATAGTAAGTACAGAGAGCAAAGGGGCGCAGCCATAGGGGGTGCAGAGGCAAGCTCTGAAGGGGTCTTCTCTCATAGAAAGCTGATGGGCTGCCTTAACAGTGGTGTACGGGTCTGCCACAGGACGTGCTGTCAAGTAAATGACATAATACATTGCAGTACAGAAGTTCTGCAGTGTATTATCGAAGTGATCGCAGATAGCAGTTACAAGTCCTCTTTCTTAAAAAGGGGTTTTAAAGAAGGGGTTACTTCCACAGCAGCACAATACTCCTCGATCAGCTTATTGCTAAGGAGGTAAGCAGGGGGCCTTTCTGTGCAAACTAAACAATCCCATAAAGAAACTAGTGTCAGGCAGGTATTTTCCAACATGTTGAGAAAGTTGTGTTCTGCAGAGAGGACGGTGGTGACGGGGGGTTAAATAACATGGAGACAATCAGCATGCAGGAGCAGTATCCACCCGCCATTTATATATGGTAGCGAGCGTTTGCTGCTCATGAGACCGGAGACGGCTGCTCTCCGCTGATATGGAGAGTGTTCGGCTCATACGCAGCGCTACAACTACCTGCGTGGAAGGAGCGGTGTGCGACCGCCGGTAACAGCGAGATTTCATTTTGTGCGCGAAATTAAAGTCGCTTTATGATGCAAAGTCAAAAAAAGACTTCACATGTAAAATATTCTGCTGCTCCCTGCGAGCGCTCACAAACCTTCATGCATCATGTTCAGATCAGAAAACAGATGTCAGAAACAAAAGCTCATTAATTAAAGAACATTAATTACACAAGAAACGCTGCGGCGCATCAAAGCGCCAGACAATAGAAAATACAAGATTACCTGGTGCTCGAAACGCATCAAACAAGGCGGCCAGCCTTACGGAAACACAACGCGGCCGCTGCACAGTGAAACCTTCCACAACCTTCCAACATTCTGCAGATCAATCACTCGCCATTTTCAATATATCTGATTGCTGTCAGTAAACAGAAATATTGGAGAATATTTACTTACATTAACCCCTTTGTGCCCACAATACGCCTTTTTACTGAGTGATCTCACTAATGGGCTTTAAACCTGAGCATACATAAGGCGATGGCTCGGCGAACTACTGACAGCCAGGATCCTGCTCTAACAGAAATCTCAGATCCTGGCAGTTTAAAGGGAACCTGTCACTTCTCTGCAGCACCATGAGCTAAGTTATGGTGCTATTAGGGGAGGTGTCTTCCATACTCACCCGCTCGCTGGTTTCTGTAGTGCACGCCGCTGAAGATTGTGCATGGCAATGACAATCCGCCTCTTTTCACAGAGCCATGTGAGCAATCCTCAGCAACGGGCACCGCAGGAATCAGGGAGCGGGCGAGTGTAAAATAATACCTCACCGACTCCCTGTTACATCCCCAAAGAACCATAAACTAAGTTATAGTGCTGTCAGGGGAGGTGACAGGTTCCCTTTAACCCCTAAAATTCCACAATCAATATCAACTGCGGCATGTAAGCAGATGACAGGGGGAGGGCGCCCTTTCTGTCACCCACAGTGCGATCACAAGGTTCCAATGGGTTCTCATGGCACAAAGGCCTCCACATCTACCATGTAACTCAGCCTATTGGGCTCCGCCTCCCAGTGATGTCAGTGGCTTAGTAGAATGTAGTACATAAGTAATGCAGTGTACAATCCTAGCGACCGAACGACTGCATCTTCAAGTCCCTTTCAGGGACTAAAAAATTGTGTCAAAAAAAAGATCAAGTTTGATTGAAAGAAAAAATGTCGATTAAAAAAAATACACATTTTTCCCCACAAAAACCCATTTTAACGCCGTAAAAATAGTTTTAAAAACTGCTGCCAGAATTGCCATTTTTCTCGTCTGCCTCCCAAGAATCGTAATAACAATCAATCCAAAAAGTCACAAAGTGCACCGCAAAATAGTAGCAATAAAAACTACAACTCTTCCCCCCAAAAACAGGACTTCGCAGAGCTTCGTGGCCGGAAAAATAAAAACGTCCTAGGTCTCAGAATGCAGCGATGAAGTCCATAGATTTTTTTTCAAATGTGTAGTAAAACAGCAGATAAAGCGATCTGTATAACTCGGTATCACAGTCATTGATAAGAAAATCACCATGTTGTGGTCACCGAACGGTGAATGCCGTGAAAACAAAATCCCCAAAACATGACGGAATTTCTGGATTCTTTTCCATCTCTCCTCCTAAAAAGCATAATAAAAAGTTCGACAAACACATTATATGGACCCCCGAGTGCGGCCATTAGAATACACAACTGGTCCCAAGAAGAACGAGCCCTCATACAGCTGTGCCATCAAGGTATGGCTCTCGCAATGCGACAACGAAAATCGCTTGGCCCTTGGACCGGGAGGGACAGAGCGCTTGTGAAGCAATTTTAAGTAATAGTAAAACCCCTTTAACCCCTTTAGTGACCAAACCTGTTTGCACCTTAGTGACGGAGCCAAATTTAGGAAATCTGACATGTGTCACTTCAACATAGGATAACTCTGTAAAGGTTTCGCGAATCCCAGTGATGCTAACATTGTTTTTACGCCACGTTGTGCTTAATTTAGGTGGTAAACATAGACCAATAGAATTTGTGTATATTTGTTAAAAGTGCCAAAATTGGGAACATTTAAATTTTTTTTTAAATTTTTTAACATTTTCAATTGAAATATGTCAAATATGTGCAAACATACTGTACACATTTTTGCTAAGATATATATTTCCATCTGTTTACTTTATTTTGGAAGCACATTTGAAAAACTTTATTTATTTATTTTTTTTTTAAACCATTCAGGAGACGTACAAAGTTAACATTGATTATCGACATTTATTTTCCTACACCAAGCCAAGATTGCAATGGCTCATAAGTGTCAGAATGATAGATACCCCTATAAATGACCCCATTTTAAAAACTAGACCCCTTAATATATTCACTGAGGGGGTCAGGAGCATTTTGACCCCACGGTTTCCTTTCAGGAGTTAATGCAAGTTAGAGGAGAAAAAATAAAATTTCATATTTTTGCAAATAGGTCATTTTAAAGGCAGTGTTTTTTTTCCTATAGTGCACATGAAAATGAGGATTTACACCCCAAAATGGATCCCCGTTTGTCCCCTGTTCAGAAACATACCCGCTGTGGCTCAAATATTATGTCTCTATGCACAACGGGCCCAAATTGAAAGGAGCAGCCGGTGGCTTTCAGACCAGACATTTTGCTCTGTCACCACAACAATTAGAGGCAACAAAATTGCGTATAAACGGGGATTTTCTGTGCGTTTAACCCTTTCCAATCCACTGTGTGACGTCTCAAGACATTATGATTTAAGGCTGTACAGCTCCAATGTTGGAAGACGTCCGTCGGGGTTCTCTTACTGTATATTGCCAGCCTCTCTGCTGTCGGAGCCTATCTAGCGTGTCACCTCATGCAGTACTGGCTTTATACCAGCATATACCAACAGTACCAGCATATAGCGCCGTTGTATAACGGCAGAAAAAGGGTAAGCCCCCCTAGGAAAACCAGGATACAAATTGGATTGGAAAGGGTTAATAATAACCCACAACAACCTCAGTTATCAAATCGTTGGACGAAGGAATCGACCACTTGTGCCAATGGAACTTGGGCATGTCCCTGCCCACTAGAGACTCTGGACAAACTAGTCAACATCTCCGGAGGAACGGCCCACTGACGTCTCGCAAACAAGTTCGGTGTTAATTGCTACATCTGCCCTGCTGATGGGAGTTTAGGATTCATTCAATATTCAGTATACGGTAGGCCGCTCCAGAAGAGTCGTTCTACCTACCTTCCTATTTATAGGAGGGACTGTTTACTGTTGTGTCTTTGTTTTTCCTTTTCTTCCTCCATTTTTACATACCAGGTATCAACCATGGACCACATGGCACAAGAAAGCAGCCCCCATAATGACATCTTTCGACTGCCTTTATTACAAAGGACTCCACGAAAATATGCTTCCTCTATTTACTGCCAATTATGAGGACTAAGATAATATGGTGGAGAGAAAAGCTTCGGACGTTTGGTGAACAACGCTCAGCTGTGAGAGACATTACTCCTTCCACTCAATGATAGGTAGGCCATATCCCCATGGGCATGCTTGTGTACAATACCCAGTGAGTAGATCCCATTGATTTCAATGGGTTCGTTGGCATGCGCCTATTTTTCCTGCACATTTCAGTTGCACTAATCTCTCAAGACATGACAGTTGAAACCATCACTTCGTCCGATCATGCCGCTATCTCATTGACTTTGGCTGAACAATACAACCAACCACCAACATGTATTTGGCGTAGGAATGACTTATCGCTGGTGGAACATAAAAACAATTTGGAGAGAGACTAAGGACTACTTCACTCATAACACCTTCGCCGTCATGAACCCACATCTTACGGAACGCCAACAAGACATACATAAGAGGTTCCTTTATTAGAATAGGTCACTACATAGAGAAAGTACGGACCAAAACCCCAAGCCACTTATGTGATAAAATAAGAGGTCCTCGAAACCCAACAGAAACAGACACTTCAACAGGCAGAAGAGCTCTTTCAATACAGACACAAACTTCAAAGTCACTTACTACAAGAATATGAGATCTAAAAGAGAGGGTTAAAACCCAATACGATTCGCTAAATTATAAATCTGGAAAGCTGCTGGCATCTCCATTTAAGGGGTCTTTCATATGACCGCTGTGACATGGCCGAAAACGCATCTCCCGTTTCTGCACCCATTCAGACCGCCCGGGTGTGGCGAGTATACACCGAGGCCCTGGAATACCGTCGGGCTCATCTTCTGCCCCGTCCTGCCCCCTCCCTTTGCTAGGAGCTGGCAAAAGGGAGTGAGTTTAGCAGACACTCTGCTAAACTGCATCCCTTCTCCGGCCGCTCTCATAGGCTTCCATAGGAGTATATGGCAGCGGCCGCTGTATTCCGGTCGGAAGATAGGTCCAGACGGCTGAAATGCGTACCATATGCGCTATCTTGGCTGGCCAAGGGAGTGAGTTTAGCAGACACTCTGCTAAACTGCCTCCCTTCTCCGGCCGCTCTCATAGGCTTCCATAGGAGTATATGGCAGCGGCCGCTGTATTCCGGTCGGAAGATAGGTCCAGACGGCTGAAATGCGTACCATATGCGCTATCTTGGCTGGCCGGGCGCTTTTACGCAGCGGAAAACCGCCCATCTGAACACCAGCATTGGAAAGCAATGCATCAGATGGGCCGCGTAGATTGGCCGGCCGTGAGAACGTGGCCGATATACGCTTGTGTGAATCCAGCCTAAAGCCCAGCATGTCAAATCAGATCCCATATCTACTTAACGAAAACAACAAAGGAAAACTCACAAACCCTGTAGATATAGCAACTAGCTTTCGGGATTATTACTCGGCCTTCTATCTAAAAGATAACCCTTTTACGTTTCCAAGCACATCAAATTAAAAAATGTCTGCCCTCGATTCACCGATGACTTCAGCATTACTAACAGCACTATACAGGGTTGCCATCTTTCCCTGCTGATTTTCATATAGTCATTATAGTCATTAGCCCAAGACCTCAGAGAAAATACCCCAATAAAGGAAATACAGATTGGAGACGGCTCTCCCCTACTATCATTATACACAGACCCCAAACCATCTCTTGGTAACACTCTGCAGATTATAAAATCTTGCCTATGAATATCTCCAATGATTACTATACTAGCTATAACAAACATCCTTTTTAGAGATGAGCGAACGTAACTCGTTTAGGGCGATTTCGCAATCGAGCACCGCCTTTTTCGAGTAACTGACTACTCGGGCGAAATGATTGGGGGGGCGCCGGGGGGTTGCAGAGGGGAGTGGGGGGGAGGGAAGAGAGAGAGAGCTCCCCCCTGTTCCCCACTGCTACCCCCTGCTCCACCACGGCGCCCCCCGAATCTTTTCACCCGACTAGTCAGTTACTTGAAAAACGCAGTGCTCGATTGCGAAATCGCCCCAAACTAGTATGAAATTGCCCCAAACTCATCTCTAATCCTTTTGATTGGCAAAATGAAGGTATAAAATACCTGGCCGTAACAGTAACCGCTCTACATAACAAAAACTATCATTCAATTTTAATCCTATGTTGAACGTATTTGCAGAAAGACTCCTAAAGACGGTCTAAATCCAAGATATGGTGGA
This sequence comes from Eleutherodactylus coqui, assembly GCF_035609145.1. Classification (NCBI taxonomy): domain Eukaryota; kingdom Metazoa; phylum Chordata; class Amphibia; order Anura; family Eleutherodactylidae; genus Eleutherodactylus; species Eleutherodactylus coqui. The sequence continues at coordinate 302,858,047 of NC_089839.1, forward strand.
TGGGAAGAATCGCTACCTTCAAAATGCTTTAACTGCGAAAATTACTATACTCCGTACCCTCCCCATTGATCTAGGACAACTTTTTTTCCCCCATAGACCTCAACAGAATCCAATTTCAACTCGTTTCGATGCAACACAAACCTCGGGTGACCAGCATTATAGTCACTACGGACGGGTGGGTAGGTGGTCCAGGCCCCCCAGAGATTCAAGACTACTATACAGCAACAAGTTTCCCAACTAGCCCCATGACGGAGCTCTGAAAACCAGAAACATTGAGTCCATAATGAACATCATTTAACTTCCATCGCAATCAAATCTTTACTTCTAGTTCCCTTGTGGCATTCCCCCCCCCCCCCCCCCCTACCTCTCCACTAATTCAAACATCTTTAAAAGCTTGGAAAAAATTCCATGCCCAGTCAAAGCACAAAGCTTTCTCCTGATAGAATACATCCCCCTAGACTTGCTTCAATGTCATCCAAACCTGAATATTTCAAATTGGGGTCGTTCGGTATCTCTACACTCACACATCTGTTGATGGAGGAATCTCTCATTCCGTTCAAGCAACTCATAGCTCAATACTACCGGACCCCAGGGGGCCAATACGATATTTCCTACATACACATAAACCTCTACTTTAATTCGAATATATTTTGCGTATGTTCTAAAAGAACTAAATGATCAAAGCCTATATATGCATTACTACACGATCGTGCCAATTTCCGACTATTCTCTGAAAGAGTGGAAAAGAGAGTTGGGCCAAAAATTGAGCAGCAGAGAAGGAAAGCGAGCCTTCCGTCTGACCCATAAAGCACTCAGATAGAAACTTTAATGAAAGTCCCACTAATATGGTATTATATTCCAATCAGTCTGTCCAAGATATATCCTGATTGCTTGGCTGACTGTTGGAGACATTGTGTCGGCATCATTACTACATACATTGTGGATCTGCCCTTTCCTCCAGCAGTACGGGGACTCCGTGTTTCAATTACTATCTTCCTTAGTTGGTCAAGCATTCCAGAAATCTCCCTCCTCAGCTCTGCTGAATATTAACTCCCGCCTAAACCCTCAAAAGGTTTGGATCCTTGGAGGCAAAGTGTTGCATGATCATAAATGTGGTTATTCTTAGATACTGGGAAAGTACTGACATCCCAAATATAGGAGAAACGATCACTGCGACCAATGAAATATCTGCAGATAACACACCTACATTCTGGAATATCTTACAATCAGTGTGTATCTAGTGGAGTGTCATATTATCCATATTACGCATCGGTCACATATTGATGATCCGTAGGAGCTGTGTCTACAACCATTTTATTTGTTTTACCTGGTTCTAGTTACTTACCTACTTTCCTTTTCATTCTTTAGTTTAACCCTTTCCAATCCCCTGTCTGACGTCTGAAGACATTATGATTTAAGGCTGTACAGCTCTGATGTTGGTAGACGTCCGTCAGGGTTCTCTTACTGTATATTACCAGCCTCTCTGCTGTCAGAGCCTATCCAACGTGTCACCTCATGCAGTACTGGCTTTAGCCAGCATATAGCGCTGTTGTATAACAGCAGAAAAAGAGTAAGCCCCCTAGGAAAACCAGGATACAAATTGGATTGGAAAGGGTTAAACCAATAGATGCACTGTTCGTGGAGCAGGAAAAGGGATTCCCCATGACCGAATAGCTTCATCTTAGAACAGAACCGAACAGTGCCGGACGGACTCCAATGACTATCATGAGGTCCATTTGCTTCCCAATCAGCTGCCCGGCTTTTAGCTGGAAGCCAAAGCACTGCATGCAACGTTTTCTCTTCTGGGACTTTGTGTCGTATCTGGGACGGAGCATCTGACCGGAGGTTCCAACGCAGATGTGAACCCACCCTCACTATAGGTCTACTGGGATGTTATAACTGTATGTCTCTGTTATTAAATACGTTAGTTATTGCTGGTATTTAAAAATGAAACTTCATAAATACTATTGAAATGAACAAACAAAAATGTATTTTTTGCATCGCGTATATATTTTTCTGAGCGCCGATTGCGGCGGTTGCTGGCAGGTGTCAGCTGTCACAGATGGCTGACACCAGCCATGCTCCCGAGTCCGCTCCGCACGCAAATACCCAATGAGAAGGGGTTAACAACAAAAGTACATTTTTGCCCCATGAAAATGTAATAAGGAAACGGATGATATGACATCTCTATAATGTGGACACCCAGCGATGTGTGCGCAGCTCTTGACACTTTTTTTATCGTGTTCTGCGGCAGAGCTAGACATTAATTACAGTGTTCTTCGGGATGCGTCCATTTTAGAATGTGTGACTAGCGGAGGCAAAATTGAAAAATTAACATAATAGGCTTTTGACACTTTCCTGCTTAAGCAAAAATTAATTCTATCTGCCAATTTCTGTGCAAAGTCTTTCTAATTTCTCTAATCTGAAGTCCCCGTGGGAGGGAGCACTACGCTTTCAAGCAGCTCTTTGCCATCTTCCCTTTTTTTAATTATGTGGTTTATTTGATGGAAGACTAAATCGCTAAGCCTCCCTTTGTGCTTCTTTCAGGCTTTCTCACTGGAAATATAAGTTAATTTAAAGCAAATGAAGTTTTTAGATGGAGAATATATTATGTTACATAAAAGGATAGCATTTCTAGAGAAAACAAGGTTTTTTTTTTCTTTTATTCCCTCCCCGGTACGTCGTTCCTTCCAAATTAGAATCGTGTTTTCCTGAAAATGTCAGCAATTATGGTTCAGATGGGATGATACTGTTACAGATGTAATATGGCGGTGTCACTAATAGCTTATGACAAGAGAGGCAGAGGTCTGCAGCCCCAGATGACAATTCATAGCTTGTTCCTTTCTCATTCCACTTTACTTAGGACTGCTGCATATCACTACCTTATCGCAGTGGCTAGGTGTTAAAAAAAGGTAGTAAAGACAAAAAAGTGCAAACTATTTCAGTTTCATGTAAAATCTTCATTTTTTTCCCCGAGTTATTTGCGGTAACTCTGTAGAGTTCTGTGTCCTGACAGCAAATGAAGCTGCTCTCTCCCCCCTCTCCCAGTAGAAAGCCACAGTGCAATCTCAAGCACTAATCAGTAGTTGAATAGAATAACAGAACCCTTATTTCTACAGCTTTGAGGAGACTCTGTTATCACCTTTTGTACTAAAGCAGCTTTGCGCAGAATACAATTTTGGAAAAAGTAATTGTAGTTTTGCTTGATGGTTAACAGGGCTTCAAATTATCCATCAAAAATGGGCTTTACAGTATAAGCATCGGACAACTTGCAAGGAGCGAAGAGGCCCTACAGGGACTTAAAGGGAAACGGTCACTAAAAAATAGGTATCCAACATTGGCCCCACAGTGTAAATCAGTATAGCAACAGGATACCATACATGTTTTAAGCAGAAATTAGCAATTTGACAAAAAGTTAAAATCTTATTTTTATTCTAGTGCAGCAGCTATACAAATGTGCCGCCTCAAGTAAAAGAGGTGGCGCCATTACGCCTTTGAGTAAGGAGGTCACTTGTGAAACTCAGCCTCTTGCCAACGTCAGCGCTCTTAGTGCTGGGGTCTTACCCATGTCCTGTGCGCCTCTCCTGCCTCGGCTTCTGGCACATGCACCATAAAGAGAGGTGAACATGCCACAACTTTACCTGCACATGCGCCAGAAGATGAGACAGGAAGGTGTCCAGCACGTGCGGAAGGTTCCAGGAAAACAAGTTACTAAGTGAAAAAGAGAGTCCAGAAAGTCAGGAATGGACGACATGGGGAGCCTTTCACGTTTATGCCAGTAATCCCCAGCAACAGTTCTGGCGACTGCTGCAATTATTAGTAAATTGCCCTAATCTGACAATCCGTGAAATGTTTCAAGATGTAGTGTCAAGAGAAAGGCTCCGATTCCCGATTTTCTCTAAACGACTACCAACACCTTTGGCATTTTCTGCTTTTAATACATACAAGGCTGCGATGGTTATTTCCGGCACGCAGTGCGGGTCTGATAGAGTCTGTAAGGCTTCTCAGCGAGACGTCTGAAGCCTTGGTTAAAAATAAGCTGCAGAATCTTAAAAGAAGGTAAAATCTACAATCTCAAGTCTATCGGAGAAGTGTTCTAAGAAAAATGTTGAACTTACTGTACACTTTATTTAACTTGCTGCCCCTCTAGAATTATCTCGCCTGATAGTTCAGCAGAGGACACAGCGTTACGTAAGACACAATAACCATTATAAACGGGGTGTAACAAATGGTGTACTTCCGTTCATTTCAGAGATCCTCAAAAATAAGGAGATCATTGGGGGGGGGGGGGGGGGTTATTTCTCAAAAACTCAAAAAAACTCAGGGAGTTACCTTTATAAAGCATGTAGGGTTGCCACCTTTCTTACCAAAAAAAAGGGTGTGCCTTTTGGAGCTTGGTTTGGGGTTATGGCTTAAAGCTACCTATTTTCTAGACAAAACTCTGTTCCGGGACTGTATGATCTCTGCTGATTTTCATCCGATTCTTTTCAGTTGTCCGAGATGGTCACTGCAATTTTCTTCCTACCTACAATTTGCTTTTTACCTAATGCACACTGTGCACTGCTCTCTGATTGGCCAGCACCGGCCATGCGAGCAGCTCTGGCCAATGAGAGAGCACATGCCGATTAGGTAGGCTCAAGGTTGTGTTGGCTATCTTGGACAGTTGAAAACGGGACCCAGAACCAGCGGATCAGAGGGGCAAAGCAGGTTATATAACCGCCCCCTCTGGTCCCAGGACAAGATTTTGTTCCAAAACCAGAGCATTGCTCTAACACGAAGTTTGTTTGTTACAGTGTCACCATTAACTACTTTGAAATGAATCAGCCAACTTTGCTTTGCTGCTGTCCCATGCTCTTACTTGTTGCCTCAGGGTCCGAACTCAGGAGAGCGAGCCGCTGACAGATCAAATAATAGGGTTGCTGGAGAATGTACAGCACTAGTGCTATCTGTGTGATTCAAATGCTGAGAAGAGCGAGGAATTGACCTTAGTCCGCTCACTCCCAACACACTCATTGCCATTCTCACCACAAACAAGAGGAAGAAATAATTTAGAGGCCACCTCCCTCTGTTTCCTGTGCTTGCTCCTCCTCCAACTGCGGGACAGTCTTTGTTAGAGGGGTTCTGTCACTAAAAAAGAAAAATGCTATACTTATCTATTCCTCCCCCATCAGTCTACTTACCAGATCTTCACCTCCCTTATCTTCTCCTGTCTCCTGCAGTCCAGGGGGTCACTTCACCTCCAGCTGCCTGATTCTTCTCCTTCCTGTGAGGTTACGTAAATTTGGTTGGCAGTCTTCCAATGTACATTACGTCACAGCTCATGGGCCAGCAGGAGGACTGCCTATCTTCTTCAGAGATTGCTCATGCCAGCTGTCTCTGAAATAGATTACAATTCCTTCCTAGGCAGTGAAGCTACAGCACAGGGATGTGACCTTCACTGACCCAGCAGGAAGGAGTTTGTGATAAGCAGCCTTCATAACAAGCTGGGCCCAGCCTGCAGTAAGCTGATCTGTGGCACTAGAGAAGCTCAACCAGGAGATGATGTGATAAGGAGAGAGACAGGGAAGGAATAGGTAAGTTTAGATAATTTTTCTTTTAATGACAAAACCCCTTTAAGAAAATTGTAGATCAATGTATCAGTTAAGTCTTCAAAGTCTCGACAGTCTTTCCCGCAGATTCCTAACAGTGGCCTCTACTGCACGTGCTCAACACTACTTTCGGCTATTAATGTGACCGGTACAAATTCAATACCAGCATTGGCCTTCCAGTATCGGCCGGGCAATTACCAGCAAGGTGGCAACCCTGAATGCAAGAGGTCCTCCAGAACAAGAGCAGCTAATTGCAATGGGCTTACTAAAGCTAAAAAGGAGGTCCAAATTTGGAGAACTCTTTCTATTATACTTCAAAGACTATGGCTTTAAAAACAGGTTTCTGGAGGCCCATACTTCCCAAGGAGCTTTATAACAACAGCAATCAATGGGAATAAATAGGCAGATAAATGTCCATAGACGAATACACACTCCAGAAAAAGATGGAGTACAGTCCATTCCTCCGAGATCAGGCAGATGACTGCATACAGAGCCGTATCTGTGTGTATAATGTTGCTATCCTGCCTTGTCTAGTAGTACAACATAATTCTCATCTGCTATTAAGCCCCTGCCCTCTAATTACGAGATTACTCTGCTAGCCCTGTCCCAATCTATAGGCCAAAGCTGAAATGTGATTTGCAGAAAATAGGAAATGTGAACTCATATTCTAATGGCTAATGTAAAAACTGGATTATTATATAATTATATACAGAATGTGGGATTTCTCACTGTAACAAAGATATCGGAGGAAATATGCCATTACTTACTGAACAGGTGGAATACAACTTCTGCGACCATCTCCGGCAGCGCTACTCAGTAAGGACTGGCCATATCCTCTCACAACATAAACCAATAGCATACTTTTACAGTCACTTCTTTACCGATTCCGCAATTTTTTTCTTGCCTTCTGTCAATGTCATTAGTTTTGACTCCTAAAACATAACACTGGGCGATGGAGACAGCAAATCTGATAATTTTTCTGTATTGGGTGCGGAGACCAACAGTGTGGGCAAACAGGGAGCTAGACGAAAAAAAAGTGCTAAAATCAATAAAGCGGGGGCTGTGAAGGTAGGCCGCCAGTTTCAGTTGTGACGATGTGACAGGTCCTCTAAGTTCTGTGGCTTTATCTGTTTTCCCCACTATGACCCCCCTGACGACCAGACGTGCAGGGAACTAACAACACAGTCCTATTTACAGTAACCTACCAAAAGTAATCGGACTCCTGAGCAAGAATCCAAAGTAGTATTTTCTAGGAGCATCGTCACTGGACATTTAAGCAATGGACGAACGTTCTATGCAAATCAGATGGATGTACCTGGGTGTGGAAGACGCCTGGGAAACGCCGCCTGCCTGAGTGTGTTGTGTTAACAGTTAAAGGGGTTGTCCCATGCCAAAACGGGTTTTTTTTTTTTTAATAGCCCCCCCCCGTTCGGCGCGAGACAAACCCGATGCAGGCATAAAAAAAAAAAAACGTCCAGTACTTACCCGAATCCCCGCGCTCCGGCGACTTCTGACTTACCTTGTGAAGATGGCCGCCGGGATCTTCACCCTCGGTGGACCGCAGGTCTTCTGTGCGGTCCATTGCCGATTCCAGCCTCCTGATTGGCTGGAATCGGCACGTGACGGGGCGGAGCTACGAGGAGCCGCTCTCTGGCACGAGCGGCCCCATTCAGAAAAGAAGAAGACCGGACTGCGCAAGCGCGTCTAATACGGCGATTAGACGCTGAAAATTAGACGGCACCATGGAGACGAGGACGCCAGCAACGGAGCAGGTAAGTAAATAACTTCTGTATGGCTCATAATTAATGCACAATGTACATTACAAAGTGCATTAATATGGCCATACAGAAGTGTATAACCCCACTTGCTTTCTCGGGACAACCCCTTTAAGTACAGCAGAGGTTCCGTTATGGTCTGGGGAGGTTTAACGTGGCATGGTCTCGGTCTGTTGGTTACGGTGACAACAACCATGAACATGGAGGTGACCCTGACATTCTAGACAACAATATGTGCTGCTAATGTGGCAAAACTCTAGGAATGGTCGGCCATACTTCCAACCAGACAACGCGCCGTAACAAATACAAAAATGTTTTACTTTGGTTTGACGATGTTCCATGATTGGATCGGCTGCACAGAGTCCCGACCTGAACCCAACTGAACGTCTTTGGGAGAAACTGAAACATTAGGTTAGGAAATATGAACAGCATGCATGTTATTTGAGATAACTTACCAAATGTTTGCAGGATGGATGGAGGGAAATACCAGCTGAACTGTATCAGATATTATTAAAAAAATATGCCACGAAGAGTATCCAATGGAGCCCCCACTAAGTGCTAACATATGTAAATAAATACTACTTTTGATTTTGCCTAGCTGTCCTTGAATAGAGATTTGTAGTAGTTCTCTGTGCAGCAGTATTCACATCCACCAATTAGTCACGTCATTCTCAGGATCGAGGGAGTCAAAGGTCAGACAACCTACAGACGTGCCATAACATTATAAGACGGGGCTACACATTTAAACCTACATTTAAGAAGGGCCGGGTGCTTACATCACCCCCTGAATACATAGAGAGGGGTCCGACGTAAGAATAGGAAGTGACCTCTGTGCCACTTGTGCTGGCAGCCATACTGGATTTCAGTAACTAAGAAATGGTGACAGAAGAGGACGAGCCGACGGCTGAGGGTGTTTTATCATCTTGGCGCTCCTGAACCCGACCATATGTTGTTGCTGTGACTTTCTCGTTGTACGGGATTAGTAAATGTAAGTCATCGGTGCAGCGAGATCACCGAATACATTCCCAGTCCTGGCAGTCAGACTGGAGTAACGAAGCACGCCGTTATTAGTTCATTACGCTAAAATTATGGCTCTGACATTTCGTGCGAAAGGTTACCCTGCGTTTCCCTCTTTGTGGCGAAGGCTTCTGGGGAACCATTCCGTGAAGTTCCTATTTACTTATTCCCGACTACCCGCAAACTGTTTCATTGCTCACACTTGTTGTTCGGCGCGTATCGACTCAATGCCTCCACTGCTGTTTAATTCATTTAGACAGAGAGTCCGGCGAGGAGACAGAATTCTTAATGTGACATTTACAGGCTGCTGGGTCATTTACAGCTCGGAAACACAGCAGATCACCGGCTCTGCGACAAGCGGCGGGGCCCGGCGCACAAAAAACATACTTGATATGTGTAACGCCAGATAGGGGACACTTTGGTTTTTTTACTTAAAGGAAAACTTTTTTTTTTTTTTTTTAAACAAGAATTTTTGAACTTTCCCGTTTACATCCATATAAAGAGTTAAGTAAAATTGCAAACCCTTAGCTCTACTGATCCTGCGCTGACTGAGCCCCAAGAGGGTTTCTTCATTCATGGTTGAAGGTTAACTCTGCGGTCCTTCTAGAGAGAGAAGTGCATTGTGGGAGCTCACAGCTAGTGAAGAAGTAATGCTAAGCCATCCATTGGTCCTGGTCTTTTGCATGTCACATAGACATCAATGTATCAAAAGTTTCCATCTGCCTTGCTGGATTTCTGCAGCGGGCAGTCAGTTGTATTCCAAAGCTTCTGGTGTGGTTGGCCCATCAGATGAGTTTCGTGCATCTTACAATGCGCGGTTTTCTCGCCCCTGTGAACGCACCTTTAATGGGATTTTCCAGGACATAAAAAAAAAAAATAGTTAAACGGCTTAAAATAAAGAAAAGTTGAACACTCCGCTGTCCTGGCAGCTGCTTGTCCAGCCCCAGCGCCTGGCGCACGCAACCGGGAAGTGGCGGCGGGCTGTCATGTGGGCAGGACCGCTCAGCCACTCACAGGCGTAGAAGAATCACGGTGGGTGGTCACATGCACAATGAACGACATGTGACCGCACGCCGCTTCTTCCGGGTTCCGTGTATTTGGAGGTGAGAGGAGCGCTGTGCGGGCTGAAAATGGCTGCAGACTTGCAGCTGATTCAAAGTCAAAATCCGCACCGATGGTATAGATTTGGATGCGGTTTTTGATACAGAAATGCTGTAGATTGTATACTGTGGAAAATCTGCTGCATTTGCGCTACGTGTGAACGCACCCTAAGGGAATGTCTCAGTGACTACAGGCATCAGTGACAACTAATCTAGGGGCATTTTAACCCATTAAGGACCAGGCACTGTAAATTTACGGCGCCTGGTCCTGGGCTTTAAACACCGCCGATAGTAAAATTACGGCAGCGCTTTAAGCCTCCTGGCTCTGCAATCAATTAGAGGGCAGGACGGGTTATCAGCTGTTACTGACAGCTGATAACCCAGAGAAGAAGGCAGGAGGGGTTTATAACCCTTCCTGCCTTTTCCTTCTTCGAGTACACAGTGCTCAATGAGCACTGTGTGCTAGAAAGTAAAAGTAACGTGTAACTTTCACTACGGGAGCGGGGGATGGAGGGGGGGGGGGGGGGTCATGTGACCGCCGGGGGGTTCCCTGCTACAGCAGAGCTGGAGGGTCAGACTAGACCCTGGCCAGCTCTGCCAGTGACTAATGTCACTATAAAGTTTGCTTTCCCCTGTAACTGGGACTCCTATGGACGCCCTAGCTACAGTGGGAAAGTGTCAAATAAAGAAAAAAAAATGAATGTCCCCCAGAGGTCTTACATGACGTCATGGGGGACATAGATAGTAAAAATATAATTACATACACAAGTAAAACTAAAATTACAGAATAAAACAACAATAAGAAAGAAAATAACCTAAAGCCGACGCCAACCAGAGCCATCGCCATATGCTCCCTGTAAGCCAAAACCATACAAACATTGTATCAAAACGTCCGAAACAAATAGAGGAATCCGTTCTGTACTTATTTTAGCATAGATATACTAAATAAAAAAAAAGAACTATAAATGTTAAAAATCACTTTTTTAGCATTTTACCACCAAGAAAACTAAAAAACGGGAAAAAAAGTCAGCGAAAAAGATGTTTTTAAAAAATTGCCCTATATGTCACGGGGGAAAAAACACAGTAAAAATAATTTTCGTAGCTAAAGGAAACAAAATAAGGCAGTAAAACCGCCACATGGGTAAAATCCGTAAAAAATGTCTGGTCCTTAAGGTACAAAACAGCCTGGTCCTTAAGGGGTTAAAAAAAACCATAGCTAAAGAAAACATTGTAATAAATTGGAAGGGGTATTAAAGACACCACCCCTGTCCACAGCTTGGAAGCGGTATTGCAGCTCAGCCCCATTCACCTCCATAGAGACTAGTTACAATGCCAGACACAACCCGTGGACAGGTAGTCCAACCCAGTGAACGACTCCGATTGAGGAGAATGGCACCCGTCACCCGGGCCTTCACAGGGGCCACATCAGGCTTCATTAGGGAACATCATTCTAGATGCACCGACGATAACTGCGATCATCTGAAGAAATGTCTGAAATAGCCGATGACCGGAAACTATATACTGCAATCCATAAAATGAACTTTAGGTTAGTGTCCCTTTAATTACCTCAATAAAAAGTGGCCAAAAAAGCATTCTGGCCAGAAAACCATCCATCCATCGCAGCCAGAGGTCATCCAAGGGTATACTGAACAATCCTCAATGACAATGCATGTCCAAAGGGCATCATCCGGCACGACTGTTACTGGTGATAAGTTCCATTATCTCTGCTCATCAAGCGCAGTACTTTGGCCTACGGCCACCAACAAAGTTAATTAACCTAATTCCCCAACCTTTGCCTGCATCCATTAAAGAACCAACAAAGAGCATAAATAAAACGTTCAAACAGAGAGTGTAAAAGCCGGAGAGCGCCCTTACACCGGAGATTGTGGGGCAGATATGACATCATAAGCCGAGCATGTGACATCGCAGCGGCACGGAGAAGGTCTCTTATGTACAACCACAGGAGCTCCCACAACTCAGACAGTCACATTCAGGAGGAGTTGATGGAGATAAAGTTGTCTCTGATGACATCTGACTGACTGAAGTTTAATGGACGTGTCTGAAGGGCACGCTCACCTCTGAGCACCATTGTACATGCACCGATCCTGTGCTGTCAGGTGAAGTGGATATACAAATCGGATGTGTATTAGGAATACAGGAGAGGATCACACATAATATCCCAGAAGAGAAACCATCAGATGCCACAGGGGTCGCGCGGTGCCCGGATGTCACCGGGTGTGGGCTCGCGCGGTGCCCGGATGTCACCGGGTGTGGGCTCGCGCGGTGCCCGGATGTCACCGGGTGTGGGCTCGCGCGGTGCCCGGATGTCACCGGGTGTGGGCTCGCGCGGTGCCCGGATGTCACCGGGTGTGGGCTCGCGCGGTGCCCGGATGTCACCGGGTGTGGGGCCGACAATGGGATCTGGTGGGGGGATGTCACCAGGTGTAGAGTTGACAACGGGGTCTGGTGGTGGGATGTCACCAGGTGTAGAGCTGACAATGGGGGTGTGGAGGTGGGATGTCACCAGATGTAGAACTGACAATGGGGTCTGGTGGGGGGATGTCACCAGGTGTAGAGTTGACAATGGGGGTCTGGAGGTGGGATGGCACCAGGTATAGAGCTGACAACGGGGTCAGATGGTGGGATGTCACCAGGTGTACAGCTAACAACGGGGTCGGGTGGTGGGATGTCACCAGGTGTACAGCTAACAATGGGGTCAGGTGGTGGGATGTCACCAGGTGTAGAGCTGACAACGGCATCTGGCGGTGGGATGTCACCAGGTGTAGAGCTGACAATGGTGTCTGGCGGTGGGATGTCACCAGGTGTAGAGCTGACAATGGTGTCTGGCGGTGGGATGTCACCAGGTGTAGAGCTGACAATGGTGTCTGGCGGTGGGATGTCACCAGGTGTAGAGCTGACAATGGTGTCTGGCGGTGGGATGTCACCAGGTGTAGAGCTGACAACGGGGGTCGGGTGGTGGGATGTCACCAGGTGTAGAGCTGACAACGGGGGTCGGGTGGTGGGATGTCACCAGGTGTAGAGCTGACAACGGGGGTCGGGTGGTGGGATGTCACCAGGTGTAGAGCTGACAACGGGGGTCGGGTGGTGGGATGTCACCAGGTGTACAGCTAACAATGGAGTCGGGTGGTGGGATGTCACTAGGTGTAGAGTTGACAATGGCATCTGGCGTGGGATGTCACCAGGTGTAGAGCTGACAACGGGGGTCGGGTGGTAGGATGTCATCAGGTGTAGAGTTGACGACATCTGGCGGTGGGATGTCACCAGGTGTAGAGCTGACAACGGGGGTCGGGTGGTGGGATGTCACCAACCAATCAGTACGGACATCTCTAACAGAACGTTTGTAAAATTCATTGGCCGCCCAAAGTCTGAATCTCAATTCCGTCGAGCATCTTTGGGATGAACTAGATGGGCGTATCCATGCGCCCAACATCCCCGCATCACTATCTAAAGCTCGCCTCAAGGCAAATCCTTCCACCCATCTTCTGTATTGGAACATGCAAATAAAATCAAGCTTCCTCATCCTCTCTGTGCGTCCCAATACTTCTGCCCACATAGTGGACTCTGCAGCTACTTGTACGCTTAGTTTGGCCAAACTTGAATTTAAACTGTAAATCATCATATAAAGCGATTACGTTCAATCTGCTGCCCCCTCCTCCCCCCTACCCCAAGCTTCTGTGATACTACAACTCCCAGCATGCCCTGACGGCAGCCGGCTCTGCAGACACTCAGTTCTATGCAATCTAAAGCAAGGAGCTCGTACAATCCTGGCAACGTCTTGGACTCAGGTTATCAGTAAATCATGGGAAGAACAATTGCTGTGGTGTTATGTAGGCACCCATGACCGCTTCATATTTATTCCCGTTATTTGCTACACTGTGGTGGGCTCATATATCACGCCATATCTCTCCTGCGTGTGTGGTGCCCACTCCTGGCATTAATACAAGTTGACTCTGTGCAGGTTTTAAATCACTTTTTTGTATGGTGATAGCACCGCTGACTTATTGTACCGCTCTCCGGTCTCCATAAATCACAGGAATTGCTCAAAAGCTGCTTAAATAGTGAGCAGGACAATTTGTGCTGCATGGAAGAGAATAGAGATTGCAATAAAGGGATATTTATGCTCAATACGGAGTCCTTGTATTACAATGAGAGCTACAACATTAGCGATTCACAGGGAGGAACGAAGATATCCACCGTGAAGAAGAGAAAAATAAATTGTGTTGGCGGTGAGTTACAATATGTTGGTCGAGGACTGGAGATACACAAGATAAAGGGGCTGTCCAGGACTAAACTGTGGATGACCTGTGCTCAGGCAGATCATCAAGAATACAGATTTGGGGGTCTGTCGCTCAGAAACCCTACCGGTCAGCTTTGGTCATATAAAGTCGACATGTTGCTGGGAACCCACAGCTTCGTACACACTGTAATGGCCAGGAAAGGTATTGCAGGCAAAGCTCCCATTCACTTGCATGGGAACTCTGCCTGCAATACCATCTTGGGCCACTGCAGTGTGCGCACCGTTGGGTGTTCCCAGCAACACATTAGCTCCATATACTTGTTCAGGGGCCTGGCTAGCAGCTGATTGGGGTGTCCTGGTTAACTCATGCTTTCCATCCTTTCTTCCAGTTCTGCCACCAATCCACTTCTTTCTTGGGTCCCTTTCCGGTTTTTCAGCATGGCTATGACTATTCTTAGGGCCCATTCACATGGACGTACTTTCTGTCCTTACTCGGTCCGCATTGAGAAGGTGCGTTTTTCACATACCGAAATTGCATCCACCCATGTGAATGAGCCTTTAGGCTACAAGATTCACAGAGAACTAGAGGTGCTTCAGTAGTCTAAGACATTGCAGGCTACTCTGATTGGCCAGTGCGGATGACATCAGCAGTACAGGCCAATCCAAAAGCAGCACTTAGTGTCTGACTACCAAGAGACATGGCCATTTGGAATAAGGAAGGGAGGTCCCAAAAGAAGAGGATTAGTAGCGGAATAAGGAGAAAAGACAAAAAGCAGGTAGTATACAGATGTATAACGAGCCAAGTGTTTGTTCGGCACCTTACGCTATTTGTGTATGCCCCCTTGCAGTCTCCAGTTTGACTGACACGCTATGCAAATAATGTAGGCGCACTATGATGATGGCGTAAGGCAGCTCACAAGTCATGTAAAGGGGTTTAGGAAAATGTAATAGCACATGTAGGTATGTGAAAATAACAAATACAGCAGCACTTACCCATCTGCAGCCCCAGCGATGCAACATTGTAACTCCGCAGTTGTCCATGTTTCTGTTGACATCGGTAGCCAGCCAATCAGAGGCCACATGTCACCGTTGGGAGCTCATGGCATCACGGTGCCCAGGATGTGTACTGATATCAAAAGAACGGTCAGTGATGCTGTGGGCTCTAATCGGCAGGCAGTAGGCATCTGACACATGGGGTGAATGGTGGTGCTACAGCACTGGATCGCCGGGGCCATTATGAACTACTGTGTTTGTCATCTTCACACATCTGTATCTGCCATTACATTTTCAAAAAGTAACCAGACACCCCTATAAATGAAGGGCAGACATTCAGCTACCAAATGCATTCAAGTCCTAAGGTCTCCTGCAATTGGAGAAGGTAGAAACATGGGACACATTTTATAAGAAGACAGGGCATTCTTCCGGGATGAGGGACACGGGTGGCGGCATCGTTCCGTGCCCAGAACCCACGTGACAGCGGCGTTAGAAGGGTTTCCAATACTTAAAATGATGATGTTCCTATTTCAAGATCAGCGCGTAATCATCCATTATTTTCACTTCCGTGGAATTACATCTATCAACATTAATCAGTTGAGCGAGACATGTGATGAAGGAGTCCTCAACATGAAAAATGCACGTTTGTGGGTGTGACAGTCCTCAGAAGATCAAACGGCATACAAAAATAAACCAAAGGAGCCTCCAACACGCCCCAGCCAGTCTGACAACAGGACTGCATGGGTGGAGCAAGTGGTTATGGAGGACCCCGATTGATGGTAGAAGAAACGGCTTGGAAAAGTTGGCATTTCCATAGGATTCCATGGTCAGTGGAATGAGACATGTGGGGACGGTGTCATGGATGTAAAAATATGTGTTTGTAGGTGCAACAGTTCAAAGAAAGCAGAACATCCTGTGAGAGCAAATCAAAGGAGCCTCAGCCATGCAACGATCAGTCCGACAACATGATCGAGTGAGTGGGGTAAGTGATTAGGAATGACCGCCGATTGACTGTGGAAGACATTGCCAAGTCAGCATTTCAGTAGGACCTGTGCTAAGACCTGAAGACGCGGTGGTTTCCTCCTCCAGGTGGGTGCCCTGAATCTTGACCGACGATCACAAGACTATGCATGCGACACCATGTCAGGATATCTTGACACATGATGATGGCATGAAAGGTGCCTTCATTCCGTCAATTGTCCCAATGGATGAGTCGTGGCCACATGATTTCCAGTTGTGCCGATTTGCATCGGTGATTTTCCAGTGGGCAAAACCGACCCCTAAAGAAGTGTTTGCATCGGCCATGTAGTTACGGCATCAATGTTGTGAAAGTGTGTATGTCGAGAGGTTATGTTGAGAAGTGACTCTTGATGTGTACGGCCGCCTCTAGATTACTGCACCTTATCGGTACTCCACGGTTTACCACATTCCCATGCAAAACACAAGTGGACCAAAAGCACTTGCTTTACATAACTCCCAAAAACGTCAATGGCAGTCTGTGTACCCCGAGGCAGCCGGCCAATAATCCTGGAATTAGGCGGTTTTACTTGAAAATTACAGCTATCAGTATGACTCTCTGCGATTGCTAAGCCTTATAAGTGCTTTAAATCCTTTTTCCGGCTGATATTTTTCTAATCTCTTCAACAATTACCTTTAATTGTGGCATCGCGTTTATTATTAGAGCTTGTCTCATTTAGAAAACTCATTTCCAAATACCCTGTTTGAGAATGGAGAGTTAATAGAGGGGAAGAGGTCGCTTGTCAGGACCCTCATCTATTAGCCAGAGTGGAAAATTGCTATAGTGTCTCTGGCTCTGGAGTTATATGGACAGCTCATTGATTTCAATGTGAATTGTGTAATACTTCATTTATCCTGCGGTGGCGCTGCAGGGAAATTAAAGGGGTTTTCAGAGACATTAAAAAAAATAAGTTAAAAAACATTGAATACTCCTCTATTCTGGTGACTCCCCGTCCAGCATTGCAGCCTGTCGCCTGGAACCCGGAGGAAGCAGTGGTGATTCTTCCATGGCTGCTGAAGACTGAGTCGTCACGTGCAATGTACAGCCCATGACCGCCCACAACTTCTTCCGGTTTCCATGCGGCTGGCACCGGGCTGCAGGACTGGACGGGGAGCCGCCATGAAAAGGGAGTGTTCAATTTTTCTTAATTTCAAATTAACTTATTTTTTATGTCCCAGAAACCCCCTGTAAACACTTACTGCAAGGTTTCCCAACAAATTACAGCTGATCGCCGGGGGTCTCAGTAGTGCGGCATCCTGTGATCTGCTTATTCCTAAAGTGACCCTCCAGGCCTGGAGAAACAAAGATGGCCGGACCGGTCGCATTTCTGACTACCTGATGAACACTGTGTATTAGGATGCTTCAATACTCTAAACACTACATCTGCTTTGTTTAACCAGTGCTGCCCCCCCGAGCCGTGGTGACCAGTCAGAGCAGCATGCGGGGTCATAGACTACCGCCGAGTGTGCAGCAGGGAGGCAGACAAGCAGCGCCGCCATCTTTATTTTCCAGGCCCAGAGGGTCGTTTTAAAAGTCCCAGCTAACAAAAGAGGATCATCCAAAACGGAAAATAGAGGTTCATTTTTGAATGACGAATGATTATGCTGCTCCTTAAAATAAAGCAATAAGTCAGAAAAATGCTCTGCGCTGTCTATCTATTATAAGGATCAGTGGGGGGTACAATAATCTGAATTCTGCACCGCCCTTATAACATCGCTCTAAACACGCAGTTATGTTATATGACAGCTCAGAGATGACCCCCGCTTTTAAGGTAAAATATACAAAGCGCACACAGAGAATAAGAAAATACTCCTATGTATCATTTAGTAAAAAAAGGAGAAAATTACAGTTATGTGAATAGTACTTTTTGTTGCCGTGGAAATGGGATAAAGTAAGGCCATATTCTGGTGAGATACGTCTCCAATAAACATGACAAGCGTTGCTCATCCTGCAGCGCAGGTTCACATAAACAGCATTTTAAAACTTTAGGACATGAAGCCAGAATACAATGCCGAATCAGAACAGCAGATCCAAACGGGGTCAATGAGCGCCGACCAAGTTTGTGTCATTATGATGCCAAGAATAGCGCTGCCGCTTGTGGACAGATAAAAATATTCTACAGAAGAAAAATGAATAATGTTATGCATACATTACTTATCCTGTACTGCTCCGGAGTTACATGCTGTATTATACTCCAGAGCTGCACTCACTATTCTGCTGGTGGAGTCACTGTGTACATACATTACTTATCCTGTACTGCTCCGGAGTTACATGCTGTATTATACTCCAGAGCTGCACTCACTATTCTGCTGGTGGAGTCACTGTGCAGATACATTACTTATCCTGTACTGCTCCGGAGTTACATGCTGTATTATACTCCAGAGCTGCACTCACTATTCTGCTAGTGCAGTCACTGTGTATATACATTACTTATCCTGTATTGATCCTGAGCTACATCCTGTATTATACTCCAGAGCTGCACTCACTATTCTGCTGGTGGAGTCACTGTGTACATACATTACTTATCCTGTACTGATCCTGAGTTACATCCTGTCTTATACTCCAGAGCTGCACTCACTATTCTGCTGGTGGAGTCACTGTGTACATACTTTACTTATCCTGTACTGCTCCTGAGCTACATCCTGTATTATACTCCAGAGCTGCACTCACTATTCTGCTGGTGGAGTCACTAAGTACATACATTACTTATCCTGTACTGATCCCGAGTTACATCCTGTATTATACTCCAGAGCTGCACTCACTATTCTGCTGGTGGAGTCACTGTGTACATACATTATTTATCCTGTACTGCTCCTGAGTTACATCCTGTATTATACTCCAGAGCTGCACTCACTATTCTGCTGGTGGAGTCACTGTATACATACATTACTTATCCTGTGCTGATCCTGAGCTACATCCTGTATTATACTCCAGGGCTGCACTCACTATTCTGCTGGTGGAGTCACTGTGTAGATACATTACTTATCCTGTACTGCTCCTGAGTTACATCCTGTATTATACTCCAGAGCTGCACTCACTATTCTGCTGGTGGAGTCACTGTATACATACATTACTTATCCTGCACTGATCCTGAGTTACATCCTGTATTATACTCCAGAGCTGCACTCACTATTCTGCTGGTGGAGTCACTGTGTACATACATTACTTATCCTGTACTGATCCTGAGTTACATCCTGTATTATACTCCAGAGCTGCACTCACTATTCTGCTGGTGGAGTCACTGTATACATACATTACTTATCCTGCACTGATCCTGAGTTACATCCTGTATTATACTCCAGAGCTGCACTCACTATTCTGCTGGTGGAGTCACTGTGTACATACATTACTTATCCTGTACTGATCCTGAGTTACATCCTGTATTATACTCCAGAGCTGCACTCACTATTCTGCTGGTGGAGTCACTGTATACATACATTACTTATCCTGTACTGATTATATATTCAGTGCATGTTGCACAGTTTTCAGTTTATGTCCATCTCAGATACAAACTACTTGTAAAGTAAAATTTAAAAAAATCTTCTTTTGGCAGAAAACTCATTGAAGATCTCCCAGGATTGGATCATGACGCTTGCTTAGAATTGTTGGTCACATTAACAGAATACAATTATTACCTGATGTATGATTTCAGATACGGGGAGCTGGTTGGCGTATGTCACCAGCTCAGTCTTCACCGACTCCTCAGTGGAAACGCTGAAAAAGAAAGAAAAGACATGGGTGAAGATGTACCGTTTGGTTGCAGCGTACCTAAGTTTTCAACAGCTTTTCTAAACCCCACCAGGTTCTCCTTACTCACTGATTGATGTTTAGTGTCTGTAAGTACTGATTTTCAGATGGTCCTCCCCATTTTTTCTGTTCTGCAATTTGCTATTCACTTTCAGGGAGGGCCGTATAGCAAGCCTAGCATTCTGCCAGCAGTTCACTGTCCTGACTTCCTTACCCTTAGTTCCCATGCTGCACTGCACTCTCTCTGGTCGAATCAAATGGAAGTCAGTATCTGAATGCCCGCCTCTCTGCTTTCCCAGGACGATTAAAAATGTCCTTCTGGACAAATAGATTGTAAACCCAAAGTAATGCATGCATACACACACGCTGGATAGGCAGAGACTGTGGAGACTGCAGACAGCGAGGCTTATTTACTAATATTGTCTAAAAGTTAGACAGCACAAACTCGGACTAGACAGTCTTAAAATACACCAGATTTATCACAGTAGCTCACCTGAATGATAAATCTGCTGAATTTAAGGACTGTCTAGTTTACATTTAAACCGCTTATTCGTTCGCTTAGTTTAGACCAAAAATTGAGCCAAAATTTTGGTGCAATTCTTGACAATTTTACACAATTTTTGGCACAATTTGGACACTGCCCCTTTTTTGGACAGAAAAAAAAAAGTGTTCAAAAATGCCTAAAAATACATAAACACAGAGGGCAACATTTGTAGATGTGTTTACACCAGTTTCTATGCAAAAAAAAGTTGCACATTTTTGCACAAGTAGGTAATTGTGCAAACATTTGTGACTTTTCTTCTTACTGCTTAGGAGGGGGTGTGGCCACCAAGTGCCAACAAATTTATATATGCCAGAAACTGCACACGGAGGTGCCAAGGAAGCACTTAATACAAGAAGAGGCGAAGAGGCGTGCATCTCATTGTGTATTCAGAGCACAAAGCGTTGGAAATGCTGGGCTCAGTAAATTATGCTGGGTTCAGTAAATCACCCCCATAGTAAATGTGCCACAAAGAATGCACAGCAGTTTTCTGGAACAAAATTCTGAAGAGTAAATCTACCCCACTGTGTCCGTTATTCTGTAAGTGCAGGGACCGAGCCTGTGAAGATATCCCTTTCCCTATGTCCTGGCGTCCGTGTTACTACAGAAGCTCAGTACCTAGCAACAGGCAGTGGATTGCAGAAGAAGTGGAAGGGAGGCCCCCTAGTGGCAGCCACTTCAAACTTGATTTACAAGATTTATGAGACACACTCAGGCTATTTATTATATGAGCATAAGTTGAAAAGCTAGTGTCCCTTTAAGTCACAATTCCCGAAGATGTTATTAGACATTTTGCCAAGAGTAGAGAGAGTGACGTTTAACTCCTTAGTGACTACCAATATGCCTTTTTACTAACCCCACTAATGGGCTTTAAACCTGCACTTACATCTTTTTAAGGTGATGGATTAGCTGATTACTGACCACTAAACTCCTGATCTAACCACCAGCAGTGGTGAAATCTCAGATTTTAACTCCTTACATGCCACAATCAATAGTAACTGCAGCATGTAAATAAATTACAAGGGTAGGGGGCACAGTCACCCTGCAGTGAAATTATAAGGTAAAAATGGACTCCCATGGCAACAGGAAGCCTGAAACAGGCCTCAATGTCTGCCATGTAACTCAGCCTATTGGATCCACTTCCCACAAAGTCTAATACGCTGCTATCACAGGCTTAGTAGAATGCACTACCAAAGTGTTATAGTAATAATACATGTTTCTCCTATCAGCCTAGTCAAACACACACACATTATATATATATATATATATATATCACACACACACACACACACACACACACACACATATATACTGGTGTATCTTCCTCTTTAGTGGATAACCAGCATCTAAATGGTTAACTCAAGTTCCTGTTGTACACTGATATGGTATCATTGTATCTGTTCACCACCGGGAGGTAGGGGTTTGACAGCCCTTACATAGAGGAACGCACCTGTCACGCCCTCTAGCTCCCAATTGGCTGTATTGTTGTCTGGTCAGCCGGCAAGATACTCAATCAGGCGGGAAAGATACACCTTGCTGCCGCTGCGAACATGGTCCTCCCCCATGCTGTAGTGCTGAGATGACCCCAGCGCCACCGGCCACACTGTCCTCCCCCCGTGCTGTGGCACCGAGATGCGGCCACTGAGGGCTACTCCGCTCTCCATCTGCCTCTGAGAAGCGGCGCGGGTGCCAGCTGCTGAAGGGAGAGGAGGCAGGGGAGCAGAGTAGCAGTCAACTGCTGCATCCCGCCGCTGTAGGCTGGCAGCCCTGTCACTCTCCTTCCCGCTCCGTTACCAAGCTCGCACCTCTGCTCACCACTGTCATCCTCAAGCCCTCCATAGTCTGTCCCTCCATGGTACAGCCGACGACGACAGTGAAGCAGGGAGTGTGGCAGTGCCCACACTGACAGTGGGGATGGCAGCACAGAGAGCGCTGACAGTGCTGAGGGCAGGGATAGCGGCCACACTGACACCGCTGTCGGGAACAAGCAGAACAGCAGGGGATCTACTGCCTCAAGGTCTGTAGATGGGAGGCAATCACTCACTTCCACACCGGAAAGACAGAGGACCGCAGCACATTGCCAAGAGGCCAGCAGGGCCAGCACAGACACCCAAATGCCAGGGCCGGTTCAGGGACAGTGAGCAACTGCATCAGCCAATCAGCTCCTGGGGGTGTCACCGGCCTGTCAAGCAGCCTAAATCTTGTCTCCACCCCTACTTCCGGTGGTGACAAGATACAATAGTACCCACTAATATGTAGATGCAGGCTCATCCTCCCCTCATATCCGGTCACGGCTTAGGAAGGTCTAAAGATAACTAGAGATGTCTAACTCTCCATACATATAGAAAATTCTAGAACGCTGTATATTAGGATCCAGTTTCTATTCCTGGGAATTACATGTTTGGCAGTGATACGCCTTGAGCTGTTAATATATGTTAAACCATTAGCACCTAGAGCCAATCATGAGTTCTTATGATTACAGGGGGCATGTATTTCTGATCGTAGGTAAGAGAACTTATATATACATTGTCTGCTTTTTAATTAACGCAGAAGAGCTTCATTATAGGATGATACCGACTGTCATGTGTCAGTGATTCGTGTACATGACTTCTCTTATAATTTGGACCAGGCAATGAAATACTATGAAATCCCTCTGATGATTCTGTAACATAAGTAATGCAGTGTACTATCCTAGCGATCAAAAACATTGCATATTTCAGTTACCCTCAGGGACTAAAAAAAAAAATTGTATAACAAAAAAAAGTTTAATTCAATGAAAAAAAAACCAGTAAATAAAAAAAATACACATTTTCCCTCACAAGAACTTTTTTTTAACCCCTTAAGGACCTGGTTGTTTTGTACCTAAAAAAGGACCAGACACTTTATTTTAGCAGCGTTTTTTCCCCCGTGACATATAGGGCGATTTTTTAATATCTTTTTTTCATTTACTTTTTTTCCCCATTTTTAAAAAAATTTTTTTACTAGGGTTGAAAAGATAGAAAAAAATAATTTAACATGTATAGTTTTTTTTTTTAAATGAGTAAATTTACTCTAAAATAAAGTATGGGAACGGGTTCCTCATTTTGTTTCGGATATTTTGATATATAATATGTATGGTTTTGGATTACAGGGCGACTGTTTTGGTTGGCATAGGCAGGGTCATTATCTTTTTTACGTATATATTTTTTATTTTATTCTGAAATTCATTTTTACTTATTTTTGTAACTTTTTAAGATCTGTGCCCCCCATGATGTTATATAAAGACCTCTGGGGGACATTTACATTGTCTTTTTTAATTGACAGTTTTCCACTGTAGCTGGGGCATCCATAGGAGCAGCACCCATAACAGCCCCAGTTACAGGGGAAAACATTCCCCTGTAATGACACTAGTCATTGGTGGAGCTGATCAGGGTCTGCTAGGACCCTGCAGCTTTGCTGCAACAGGGGGCTCCCAGCAGTCATGTGATTGCTGGGTCGCATAGTGGAAGAAACACTTCCTTTAATTTCTTAGTACATAGTGCTCATTGAATGCTGTGTACTAGGGAAAGGAGAAGGAGGAAGCCGTTAAAAGCAACTCCTCCCTTCTCCTCTGGGTTCTCAGCTGTGTCTGACAGCTGAGGACCCAATTTGCTCCTGCTTGATTGCAGGAGCAGAGGCTTTAATCCTGCGCTGTAAATTTGCTATCAGCGGTGATTAATGCCCAGGACCACACGTCGTATTTTTACCGCGCTCGGTCCTTAAGAGGTTAAATGGGTAAAATACCAAAAGAAATTTTGAAAACCCAGCACATAAAGGCCTGTCTCGCGCAAGTCGATTTGAATTGCGGATTCCACGAACTCATGATCTGTAGTAATATGCTGAACAATGCACTGGATTATACAATTCCGCTCACATTAGTGGGTCAGAATTGTGTCATTGCTATAGCAACGGCGCGGGAAACATAAATTTAAAAAAAAAGCCTACTGCGCATGACCGCCTGCGTGAGTACATGGTCATATGCAATAAAGTTACACAGGATATCACATACGGTCATGTGATCCCGATCTAATAGGCGTTACTGCGTCGGAACAACCCAGACTATGAAAATATTTGGTATTTATCTCGCATGGCGAACGCTGTAAAAATAATTCTATAAAGTAACGTCAGAATCGCTATTTTTCTTTTGTTCACCTCCCCAAAAACACAATAAAAAACAATCCATAAGTCACCTGTACCTCCAACTGGTACCAATAAAAACTACAACTCTTCCTGCAAAAAACAAGCCCCCACAGAGCTCCGCCGCCGGAAAATAAAGGTGTTCTGGGTCTCACAATGCGGCAATCCAATTAATTTTCTTTAAAAATGTGCTTTTATTGTGCAGAAGGAATAAAAATCTAGAAGTCTGTATAAACTCGGTATCGCAGTCATCGCGCCCATCAGATAGTCATGTTATTTTTACCAAATGGTGATTGCTGTAAAAACAAAACCCAAAAACAGCAGAATTTATTTTTTTCAATCCCTCCCCTCCAGATAAAACGTACTAATAGTTTAACACATTACACGCACCCCGGAGTGCGGCCGTTACAAAACACAACACGACCCGCAAACAAACAAGCCCCCAGACGGCCGTCAGCAACTTATGGCTCTTGGAATGTGACGATGAAAATAGGCTCGGCACTAAGGGGTTAAGTACCGAATGGGAAACCAAAATTCTCCTTGGTTTTTCGTGAGGTTGGTGTTTAGTAGATGCAGATTTGCAAAAATTATCCATCTGTAGCCCAAAGAGAGACAAACAGTCAGCTCACAAATACGAGGGGCAACTGAGAGGGACGTGAAACTGCATTACTGGAACATGCATTCGGTGCCGCTGTAATGCGGGGTCTCCAGGGACAATAACTGCTATAGTGCTCCGTATGCCTCACCAACTCTCAGCCAATCAGGAGGAGGGAAAGGCGGCACATCAGGACCCAAGGTACGCTAGACTCTGGCTCTAGGATTGATCTGTGAGTGGTTAAAGGCGTTGGGACACCCCCCTCCCCAAGAACCGGAGTCCTGGATGTTCTCTCATGAATGGTCCGGCAGTCGGACCTCCATTCCATTCATTCAAGAATTCAAGCACTACGTTATCTCCAGCCGTCCCACTGAAACGAATGCAACGACTGAGTCCATTCGTGAATCCCTTTAATTTTTATGTGGCTTTAAATGGGTTGGTCCAGATCAGTGGGGGTCTCTACCGAGACCTCCACCGATCCCAAGAATGGAGGCCCCGCATTCCCCAGCTATTTTCACTGCAGGCTTACTGCATCTCCTGCAGCGAGCAGGAAACTGAATGAAGCGCTGGTCGCAGAAGTGCACTGACACTAGCAGAGGGATAGCAGAGATAGCCAAGCGAAGGGTGCTCAGGTATTTCTGTCAGCCCCACTGAAATGATTGGAGCTCTGACCAGCGCCTCTGAGATCACTGTGGAGAAGAAGCAACCCCCATAGCGACAGGCAGAGGGGGACATGGGACCCCTGTTGTTGAGATCTGTGAGGGTCTCAGCAGTGTGACCCCCACCAATCAGTAATCTATCCCGTATTCTGTCGTTAGCGGAGAACTTGTGACCCTGGTCCACCCCTTTAGGTTTCATTGCTCCCTAACAATTAATGAACCGCAGATTACAGATACTGCAGCAGACTATAAGCTAGGGTAGGATAGGTTCTGTTTTATAGACTGTGCGTTTCCATGGTAACAGACTACGTGTAGTCTGATCCTGCAGTTATCTGCCATTGTCTTCCACCAACTTCCATTCCTGCGACGGTAAATCATGAGAAAAGAGGGAGTGACGCGACTCCAGGGCCAGACTACACGAGGTTTGTTTGTAGTCTGTAACTATGGAGACACGAGTCTGCACAGGAACTATAGACCTAAAACAACAGGAGGTTTTGGACAGAGAAGGATTTTATTATGTGATTTGTCAGAAAGAAGGTGCAAGTTTTGGCACACATCACATTTG
This sequence comes from Eleutherodactylus coqui, assembly GCF_035609145.1. Taxonomy (NCBI): domain Eukaryota; kingdom Metazoa; phylum Chordata; class Amphibia; order Anura; family Eleutherodactylidae; genus Eleutherodactylus; species Eleutherodactylus coqui. The sequence continues at coordinate 302,884,058 of NC_089839.1, forward strand.
CGCAAAAAATTAAACTTTTTTGCTTTTTGCTAAAAAGTGGGATGGGGTTAGTAGCAGAGTCCTTGGCTCTCAAGAATAGCAGATTTAATACCATTTACACCAGTAATTTGTGTAAAGCATAACGTAAACGTATGCAAGCTCACAGCTGACATAGACTTGATTTTCGTGCGCACTGAAGGCCACAACATGCCCAAACCTTCCAGCTCACACTAGTATTGCTTAAAAAAAACAAAAAAAACCCCCTAAAATATGGTTAAAAAAATAGTTTTCTGCCGCCACCTTATCCTTCTGTCGATGGGGTTGTGTGAGGGCTTGTTTTTTGCGGGATGATCTGTTCTTTCTGTTGGAACTATTTTGGGCTACATGCGACTTTTTGGCCGCTTTTTATTTATTTTTTTGAAAACAGGGCGGCTAAAAAAAAAAACTTCAGGGACTCCCTGGGCTACTGTCAAGGGACTGGGGTCCGGGTACTGGAAGTCCCTAAAAGCTACCCGCAACCCCTGTCCCTACCTACTTGCCGCCCTGGGCTAGGCCCCAGGGCGACAACTGGGCGACGGTCCCTATACTCACTAGGGAAGCGAGGGCAGGGGGTCAGACAAACAAATACAGAGACAAACAGACACAGAGGCAAGTCAGGAAGTCCGGGTCGGCAACGGGAGAATACGCGGTACCAGGGACCAGGCGAGGTCAAAGTCAGGTCCAAAAGCAGAGGGTCACAACGGGAAATCAGATCAGAATAACGCGGGTGTAGCCTGGAGACAAACATACACTGGCAATGCTGGGAGGAAACGGGCACATTTAAATGCTGTCAGAACTCCCCCCCCAGCAGCTAATTGGGGTGGGGAGCCTGCCAGCAGCCAGACCCAGGCAAAAGGCAGCGAGTGCAGATCCCAGACATCCAGCAGCAAGTGCAGATCATGCTAGTCAGGATGTCATGGCAACGGGGATAGCATCCGCTGCATCCCCAGCAACTCGATTACCCAGGTGCCGCCCCCTGAGCACGGGAGCGTGCGCCCGGAGCCAGTGTCCGGGACCCCGGCGGCCAGGGGAGGTCACCAAGACCGGGGCTCCCCTGAGCCGCACCCAATCATCTCGGTTGATAGGACCGGTGGTGCGAGCACGGAGACCCCGAGAGCCGCCGCTCCTGACAGCTATCATGACAAACAAACGGCACCTTACGATCTCATTGCAGGGTGGAGGGCCATGGAGGCATTTAACCCCTTCCCTCCCCATGACGTAAGGGTACATCATGGGAGCAGGGTACTTCCCGCAAAATGACGTACCCTTACGTCATAGGGATAGCGCGAGATCATAGCAGATCTCGCACTATCCCGCAGCGGGAGCCGGCTGTCACTAGTAGCCGGCCTCCAGCTGCGACAGCAGGGGGCATTAGAGATGTGCCCACCCGCTGTTAACACCTTCCCTGCCGCGATCTAAGTAGATCTAAGCGCGCTCCCTCTGTGACTTCAGCGATAACATCGCGAGAGCCCGGCTGGTTGCTATGGGAACAGGACGCCAGATACTGCATTGCCATTGCCTAAGATCGCTGCAGTAAACGATAAGGCATGGCAGGATAAGTCCTGCCATGCCTTATTGTAGTGATCATCAGTGCTGCAGTGTAAGTCCCTCAGAGGGACACAGACGGTGTAAAAATAAGAGCAAAATAAAGTACAAAAAACAAAAATGTAAAAAAAGAAAGGTTAAAAAAACTTTTAAAGCTTTTTCTCATATTAGCATAAAAAAATCCCACATATTTGGTATCAACGCGTCTGTAATGATGTGTACAATAAATTGAACACGCTTTTTATCCTGCATGGCGAAAAGCGCTAAAAAACTGAGGCAAAAATGCTAATTTTTAGCATTTTGCCTCCCAAAAAAAGCAATAAAAGTGATTAAAAAAAAGTATGTACCCCAAAATGGTACCAATAAAAACTACAGCTAGTCGTGCAAAAAATAAGCCCTCAGAGAGCGGAGTCCATGGAAAAATCAAAAAAAGTTATAGGACTTTGAATGCAGCGATTTAGAAAAAAATAATAATTTTTAAAAAAGGGTTTTTATTGTGGAAAAGTGGAAAAACCTAAAAAAAAAAAAATATAAAAAATGTAGTGTGTCATTTATGCTGCATAATTAACGCTTTAAAAAAAAAAAAAAAATCTATGGCAGAATTGATGCGTTTTCTCTCCCTACGATCATAAAAAAAATAATAAAAGTTTTACAATATAGTTAATGTACCCAAAAATGGTACCAATAAAAACTACAGCTCGCCACGCAAAAAAAACAAGCCCTTATATGGCCGCGTCGACGGGAAAATAAACAAAAGTTATGGCTTTTGAAAAATGGAGATGAAAAAATACCAAAAATCATTTGGTCCTCAACGCCAAAATAGGCCATGTCATTAAGGGGTTAAATGCCTGTCAGAATTGACAGCGGAATTTAAAGGGCTAACAATCACAACTGGCGTGAGCGCTGATTGCTGCTGTTGTGTATGGAGTGGGCTCAGCTCCTGGACCTACTCCATACAAACCCCGCCGCTAGATAGGGTACACCATACACGTACGCCCTAGAGAGTCAAGGCATGACTATGACACTGGCAAACTATTACCACCATCTCCGGACACAATTTGCAATCGGCTTCCGGATTTGAGGCGTCATTCAGGGTTGTAGAGTTGCTGGGGTCGCCGTACAACTGCTGAAGACATCTACAGGAGTGTCTTCTGCCATCCAGTCGCCTCGCCAGCTGCACTACTAATCATGCACGTCTTGCAGACAACTGCAGTTTTTGGTGGGAGATGCTACTTGTCGTTTGTGACGCTGGCCCTTTAAATGATAAATATCCCCACTGCACAATGCGGAGAGTTACAGCTTGCAGCAATATGATGACCTTCTATTCACCAGCTTGAAAGAGAGGGAACAGATGAAGAACACAAGTCTACAATTAGCAGTTGACGAGCGTGCGGTCACTACACACGACACGCTCTCCTGCGCTTCCCTCACATGGCTGCTGGCATTTCACAAGTTACTAAGTAACAGCTGGTTATTGGGGAGAAAATGTCAAAAGTTAACGCGGCAGCAAAGAAGCTGCAAAAAAACATCTAACAAAACGACGGGAAAATATGTCACATGAAATAACACAACATCCATCGCTGCGGTCTGGTACTTCAGCGCGCTGCAGGCGGGGAGACCACGCTCACCACAATGTATGGCGGCTGTTGTTTGATACAATTCAAAACCGAATTTCAATGTATCCATTACTGGGACGGCGAGCAATATGGCTGCACTACAACTCCTGCAAGGGTGGACACCCAGCTTATCTGGACCCCTGAACGGCAAGTCTGTTGGGCGACGGCTCAGAGTGGGAGCTGGAGCAGATGCCAAACTGGTTACAACTCAGCTTTCCCAAAGTTGCAGCATCCGTCCCGCCGGGGGCGATAGTGTATTCCATGTATTAGAACGTTCAGAATCCTAAAATTAAGGCAATTACAGGTCATTAGAATTCCTTCTGACAGATTCTTCACAATTCTATTCTTTTCTCATTTGCAGGCGTTTCTAGAAAAAGCAGGGTGCCACTTAATATACAGCGAATTGTCACTTTATTAGAGACCCCCATCTAGTAGCGGGTTGGACTCCTCTGGCCTTCAGAACTGCACCAATAAGTTGTGGTGTATCATTCTGCAGGAATATTGGCCCCTGTGGACAGGACGCTTCTTGAAGTTGCTGCACATTAGATGGAGGTGCTGACATGTTCTGACCAGCTGATAGGAAGGGGTCATCGATTCATGCTGCTTGTGCAAAATTCTGACCTCCCTTCAGGATGGTGCAGCAGACATCTGAATCCATCTGACCAGGAGATGTTGTTCGGCTGCTCAGTGATACATGTTTTGTGTTTTTTTTGCCCCCCTGGAGTTTCACCTTTCTGTTTCTCTTAGCAGACGACCAGTTTCAGCACCATTGTGTCTGTTATAGCCCATCCGTGCCGAGGAACGATGAGTTGTAGGTTTAGGCCCATTAGTTGGAGCACCAGTGTTTTATTCAGCTGCTCCTGACTGTGCCGCGCCTGTTCAAAAGAACAATTTCGGACATCCTCCTCTGACCCCTTTCTGTCTACAAAATCACCTTTTACCGAATGTTTTCCTCAATTGCGCCTTTCTCGGGATACTCCTCACACAGTGAAATGAGGAAACCCCACACACTTGGCATTAAAATCCCGGTCCTGGCTAGTCTGAAGCGGATTCACGAAAAACTTGTCGGAGCTCTAATGTCTAGCTCCAATTGTGAAAGGTTAGTGGTGTCTATTATAGGAGTCACTCAATGTAGTTATCATGATAACCCGCATGGAGGGGTAGCAGTTTACACACACAGATTAGCTATGCTATGGAGTGGGAGCAGTATACATATGCATACAGTGAGCTCCATCTAGTGGTGGCTGCAGGCAGCTAAGATTTTACCATTCAGAGGGAATCTGCCCGCCGTTCTAACCACTCAAAATTGCAGACAGGGCTATGTAGGCGATGTGGTGGAACAGTGTAAACACACTTGGGGTGATGGTCATACAGGTTTCCAGGCAGAGAAATCCATTTAATGTAATCCAGAGCGTATTGACACCCATGTACCAGAGCCCAAATTCTCATGATTTGTGTAATATACTTGCATAAAATATTTTGTTGCTCTACCACTTTAAATCACATTTGAAGTGGTCTGCCTTCCAGCTTCTCTACAATCCACTGTCTGTTGTTAGGTACACAACTGCTGTAGTAACAAGGACATGGACATTTCCTTAGCAATTAGTGGAGGCGCTCCTGTGCACACAGAGGCCACATTCTCAGATTTGCAGATACTGTGATAATGATCTCCACAGTCTCTGCCTCTCCTGCTGTTACAGCGTATGTATGAGTATGTAAACAAATTATATTGGATTTACTCACAATCTGGCCAAAATGTCTGAATCATTCTGGTAAACCAGAGGGGCCTGTATTCAGATACTGACTCCCTGCTGAACCCCAGACTGTGCAATGCAGAATAGGAACTAAGGGCAAGGAAGTCAGGACAGTGAACTACTGGCAGAATGCTAGAATTGCTACGTGCCACTCACTGAAACTAGATTGCAAACAGCAGAACAACAGAAAAATAGTGAAGACCACCTGGAAACCAGAACTTGCAGACATGAAACAGGGTGCAAACAGCTGTAAAGGAGGGTAAGGAGAGCCTGGTGGATTTCAGAAAGCTTGTTAAAAATTCAGCTATGGCCTAAAAGGATCTTTTTAAACAAAACCCACACTAACACACTATTGGAGCTTTTGCTAATGGCAAGTACAAGCCCACAGCATGATCGTTACACCAGGATGCCTTGCTTTCCGTGTAACCAAACCTCCACCTTTCCACACATTTGCATGTTCATCACTAGCGCAGTGTAAATATTGAGCAAAAACGGAGATTAGAGATGATCTCAGCACATTCAGATTTAGAGGATTAGCAAGTACTGAGAATTGGGAAAATGATTATCCGAGCAGATGAAACGACGCACTGCAGACAGATACAATATTTGCTTTGCTAAACTGGATAAGAAATTGGGAAATGCAAAGTGCGGCGGCGTCTGCGCCAGTGACATCATCTTCCATCGTGTGAAAACTCATTCCGATCACTGGAGAATCTGAGGGGTTTTTATTCATCATATTGTAACAAAAAAGGTATCTCTTTTTCCGGCAGTAACCGTGAGAAGCGTTCAGCGCTGCAGCGAGTGAGCTCAGAAGGCCTGAATGTGTGTCGGCACAACAGGAGCGGAGGCCACTCCGCCGCTCTTACCCACGGCTCACTAACAGAATTACCCGCACTTCCATGGGTCTGTTTCGTGTAACGGTTTGCCCTTTGTCTGTGCAGTTAGAAACTTTGTTGCTACTGATATGAACCCAGCATAATACAAGTACAGTCCGTTCTTGGAGAGTAAATAAAAATGGCTGAGTTGTTATACGCAGAAATCTGACGTCTCGCCTACGGCGTCCTGATTAGATTTTAATTAAAGGGGGTAATCCGGTTAGTGGACGATCCCACTTCAAAAAGAGCCTAATAATGTGACCAATACTTACCCTTCTGCAGCCGCCAGGATCCAGTGTTGCATCCCGCTGTGGTCCCGGTGATTATTGTGAAAGATGTCAGACAGAAATCAGGGGATGGCTGCAGCGTCAGCACTCTAGGCATTGTTGCTCCCATCCTGGGCGCCTGATTTCCTGTGACATCATCAGTCACAAGAATCACCGGGACTACGGCAGAGATGCAGCACTGGATCCCAACAGTTACGGAGGAGTAACTACAATACAAGTTATCATTTTGTCCAGTAACCTGTGAGCCCCTGTAATATTTGCGTTTGTATTCCAATTTCATACAAATTTGGTGAAAACTGAAGGTCCTAGAGAGCTGAAACCTGGCCTAAAACCTTCGGAAGTCCTTAATTAAGCTATGTGGCACATTTCGTGCAGATTGGTCCCGTCATGTCACCGTGCATAAAGAATAAACTCAAGAAATTCACATTATTCATGAATGGAGGCAAAAAAGAAAAAAAAAAGGTCGGCTCGCAAAAGCCTCAACAAAAAGAAAAATTATATTAAAAATATTACATAACAGAAGAGAGGAGCTCCCAAACAAAAAGGACAACGCATCAAAAACGGAAGGCGCCCAGCAGGCCATGTTAATAGAGATATCAAATGCGGTCACAATGTTACCAATGAGGACAGATTGATACTACACAGTCACATGACCAGGACAGTAGTGCCCACCTCATGCCCTGCGCCCGCTTGGCAACTCATCGCTTCTGGAGGGGATATTTTAATATAACTATTGAGTAAAATGTAAATTCTCTTTATTGAGGCTTTTGCGCGCCGACCTCTTTTTTTGCCAAATCATGCAGGTGAGCGTATATGTTTATTGTTGTAATATATGCAACTTAGATTTACTGTATGTATCTACACATACATATATATATATCTACACATACATCTATATCTATACATACATAACTAAATATACACACATGCAGACAAAGGTTTTGCAATAAAGAATGAGATCTTCTGCTTTTGGTCTTACAGACCACAATCCCGCCATCTGCCTCATTAAGTCTCCTATATATGTTTTATATGTGCTTAAAAGGGCTACACCAGATAGCCGAAACGCGTTGCCGTTATCTTGGACTTTATAGAGTGGGCCATCTGTTCTTATAGACCCCCAGTGTAGTAGTGTTTTTACCATTAATAAAACAGATTTTTCCAAATCTACAGACCTGGATGTGGATCCCATGTGATGTTATACAAGGTCTTCCTGGACATCTAGAGGGGAGAGAGCTACTTCAGCTTCCGCCGATCTCCCTCCCTTCTACCGGGTAAGTTCACCTCCACTCTCCTTCACTTCGTGTCTGAGCGCAGTTTTCTCGTCTAACTATTACCTTTACCCCCATTTCCGATGGGGGGGGGGGGGGTCTCACCTTTCTTTAACATGAGGCTCTCCACTGAGTTGGATCGATTGAGGACCTAAGACATATTGAAGATTCTCCCCAGGATTCATTGTGTACTTCCCCTGGTCCCCAGGCGCTAATCTACCATTCGCCATGCCATCTGCCTCATGTTCCTAGCCGCATTCTCTTGGCCTGCTGTAACTGGCGCCATCAGACACACGCTGATCGGCGCTCATTTCTTTCTTTAGCACACGGCCCAAGAATCAGCGTATGGGGTGACGGATGGCTGCTGTAATGGCTGGTTGTAGATCTGTTCACACAGGCAGATGGACCACCAAATACAACTTTCATGCTAGGATAAATGAGGCGAGTTCACCGGCTGATGGCTCGCCCCGCTACACAGCCTGACCGTCAGATGAATGAGCGTTCAGTCCTGATGAATGGCCGTTGAATATGAATGATTAGACCGGTACGCAGTCACACTGGACAAGGGCCACAAATCAGACTTTGCTGAATCACTCAAAACGGAATGTATCACCTACATATATTTTTACTACTAAAGGGGTTTTTGGGACATAAAATAAAAAAAAAAAAAAAAAAAAGGAATACTGGCCTATCCCGACGCCCCCCCTCCAGCGCGGCAGCCCCGATCCTGCAGAAGAGGAGGCAGGCGGTCACATGTCATATATTGCGCACCTGACGCTTCAGCAGTGATCCTTCTATGGCCGCATGCACAATCTACGGCACATGACCGTCTGCCGCCGCCTTCTGGGTTCTGGCAGCAGGGCCACTATTACAGGAACCAGCCGGGACAGGAGAGGATACTATTTTTTTTAATTTTAAGACCATGTAACCTTTCTTATGTGAAACATTTGTCTAATCTGTTACTTTCTGATTGTATATCTGTTCATTGTCTGGGCAGAATCTGACCCATTAACTTCTATAGGAGAGCATTGCAGGCATGCTCTGTGATATGTGCAGGGAGAGGGGGAGGTAAGCTGCAACATCATATATAGATTTCTATGGGAGTGTTGTGGGCATGAGCTGTGGCCTGTGCAGGGATGGGGAGGAGGTACACTGCGATGTCACATACAGCCTTCTATAGGAGTCCTGTGGGCATGCCCTGTGCAGGGGGAGGAGAGGAGGTGAGCTGTGACCATCAACTATTGTGAATGGTGGAACCTGTGTTCTCTACCTATAGGGGCACCTTTCATTATAATCCTGTCTGTGATAATGAGATGACTGCTGAGAAGGTTTTCTCTACAGAACAGGACGTGGCAGAATATCATTAGGCCCACTGCTTGGGTGAGAACTGCAGGATTTTAGGATTTTTTTTTCTTCAAATACAGGAGCGCGATATTCTAAATTAGAGGTTTCCAGGGAAATATTATTGATGACCATTACGCAAAGGTCGAAGCCAAGTGCTTCTGCGCCGCTTCCCTGACAGCAGGTGCCCAATTACCTGATCAGCTGGAGTCCCGAGCGGCAGAACCCAATCGATCAACAACTGGTGACCTATTCTGAGGATACCATAAAGTGAATGTGGCGGCATCCAGCCCGCCCGCTGAGGTGCTTGGACCGCGCGGACTATCTGCCATCGTTGTGGACTATTCTCAGGATACCATAAAGTGAATGTGGCGGCGTCCAGCCCGCCCGCTGAGGTGCTTGGACCGCGCGGACTATCTGCCATCGTTGTAGACTATTCTGAGGATACCATAAAGTGAACGTGACGGCGTCCAGCCCACCCGCTGAGGTGCTTGGACCGCGCCGACTACCTGCTATCGCAGTGGACTATTCTGAGGATACCATAAAGTGAACGTGACGGCGTCCAGCCCGCCCGCTGAGGTGCTTGGACCGCGCCGACTACCTGCCATCGTAGTGGACTATTCTGAGGATACCATAAAGTGAACGTGACGGCGTCCAGCCCGCCCGCTGAGGTGCTTGGACCGCGCCGACTACCTGCTATCGCAGTGGACTATTCTGAGGATACCATAAAGTGAACGTGACGGCGTCCAGCCCACCCGCTGAGGTGCTTGGACCGCGCCGACTACCTGCTATCGCAGTGGACTATTCTGAGGATACCATAAAGTGAACGTGACGGCGTCCAGCCCGCCCGCTGAGGTGCTTGGACCGCGCCGACTACCTGCCATCGTTGTGGACTCTTCTGAGGATACCATAAAGTGAATGTGACGGCGTCCAGCCCGCCCGCTGAGGTGCTTGGACCGCGCCGACTACCTGCTATCGTTGTGGACTATTCTCAGGATACCATAAAGTGAACGTGACGGCGTCCAGCCCACCCGCTGAGGTGCTTGGACCGTGCCGACTACCTGCCATCAGAGTGGACTATTCTGAGGAAACTATAAAGTGAATGTGACGGCGTCCAGCCCGCCCGCTGAGGTGCTTGGACTGCGCCGACTACCTGCCATCATAGTGGACTATTCTGAGGATACCATAAAGTGAATGTGGCGGCATCCAGCCCGCCCGCTGAGGTGCTTGGACCGCGCCGACTACCTGCCATCGTTGTGGACTATTCTGAGGATACCATAAAGTGAATGTGGCGGCATCCAGCCCGCCCGCTGAGGTGCTTGGACCGCGCCAACTACCTGCCATCAGAGTGGACTATTCTGAGGAAACTATAAAGTGAATGTGACGGCATCCAGCCTGCCCGCTGAGGTGCTTGGACCGCGCCAACTACCTGCCATCGTTGTGGACTATACTGAGGATACCATAAAGTGAATATGGCGGCATCCAGCCTGCCCGCTGAGGTGCTTGGACCGCGCCGACTACCTGCCATCATAGTGGACTATTCTGAGGATACCATAAAGTGAATGTGGCGGCGTCCAGCCCGCCCGGTGAGGTGCTTGGACCGCGCCGACTACCTGCCATCGTAGTGGACTATTCTGAGGATACCATAAAGTGAACGTGACGGAGTCCAGCCCGCCCGCTGAGATGCTTGGACCGCGCCGACTACCTGCCATCGTAGTGGACTATTCTGAGGATATATCCTCAATAGTTTTTGCCTGGAAAAAATTTTAAAAAATACAACTAAGATTCTTACATAATATGACTGATGACACTTTCCCTTTAAAGTTGGACTCCAGTGTGATAAAAAAATATCCTAACGGCGTAATTAGTATCATATAAGACTGCAGGATCTCGGCTTAGTTCTCGGCGTGAACTAAGGGTGGGGTCCACCTGACTGCCCTCTATGGGTGACCACAGATCGGTACACAGACTTGGAATGTACAAGACATTCCATCTACTCCATAGGACGGTCCTCACATCTCCTCTGTGCTTCAGAAGACGGTTTGGAAGCCTGAGGAGTCTGTATATACAGGATAATAGGGGGGGGGGGGGCGATGAACGCGGACCGAAGAATATACTCAGGCTGTAATTACAGGTGAGCGCCATAATGAGGGTGGAAATAGGGCCGCTGTTTACCCACGATACACACACAACTTTCAAGCAGGCGCGACGCATTTTGCACCAAGGACACGTGACATGCAGCAGATGTAGCTGCGGTTTTCATGCATGTGAAGTGGAAAAAGCGCATCGCACGCACATGAAAATCGCATTTACAAGAGTGCGCAATTCCATTTTTTTTTTGTCTCCCATAGGAATTGATGGGCAATTCTCACAGCAGGATCGCCGAAAAATAGGACACTGCAATTTTTCAATCTTGCAATATTGGTACGAGGAAAGAATCGCTTCTGCCAGAGTAAGCCATAGGAGGTGATGGGCTCCATTCAGATGCAGGTTCTGTGTGTCTCACAATGTGTCGCTGTATAACCCCAACTACATGAGAGTTTGGTCAGGGGTGTCACAGGGGATCGCACTCTTTGCTCTGCAGCATGGACTCCTTACACACATACATATGACAGTGCGGATGATTTGTAGATACATTATATCTTGTACCGATCCAGACTCCAACTATAGCCACAAGTCTGATGATCTTTACTAGAAACCATCAACAAGCTTGTCGACAGATCAGCCCCTAACTGCCCATCAGAGCTCCTTTCTGGTATACGGCGTCTGATTACAGTAAATACCGCGGGGATTAAATCATCAGAATAAGCCATGTACAGCCATTACACCAACAATAGATGCTGCAGGATTTCAGCTCTGATGTCTGCAGCATAGTGAGTGCAGCTCTGGAGCAGAATACTAATACAGGATGTAACTCAGGATCAGTACAGGATAAGTAATGTATGTACAGTGACTCCACCAGCAGAATAGTGAGTGCAGCTCTGGAGTATAATACAGGATGTAACTCAGGATCAGTAATGTATGTACACAGTGACTCCACCAGCAGAATAGTGAGTGCAGCTCTGGAGTATAATACAGGATATAATACAGGATGTAACTCAGGATCAGTACAGGATAAGTAATGTATGTATACAGTGACTCCAGCAGCAGAATAGTGAGTGCAGCTCTGGAGTATAATACAGGATGTAACTCAGGGTCAGTACAGATAAGTAATGTATGTACACAGTGACTCCACCAGCAGAATAGTGAGTGCAGCTCTGGAGTATAATACAGGATGTAACTCAGGGTCAGTACAGATAAGTAATGTATGTACACAGTGACTCCACCAGCAGAATAGTGAGTGCAGCTCTGAAGTATAATACAGGATGTAACTCCGGATCAGTACAGGATAAGTAATGTATGTACACAGTGACTCCACCAGCAGAATAGTGAGTGCAGCTGTGGAGTATAATACAGGATGTAACTCAGGGTCAGTACAGGATAAGTAATGTATATACCCAGTGACCCTACCAGCAGAATAGTGAGTGCAGCTCTGCAGTATAATACAGCATGTAACTCCGGATCAGTACAGGATAAGTAATGTATGTACACAGTGACCCCACCAGCAGAATAGTGAGTGCAGCTCTGGAGTATAATACAGGATGTACCTCAGGATCAGTACAGGATAAGTAATGTATGTACACAGTGACTCCAGCAGCAGAATAGTGAGTGCAGCTCTGCAGTATAATACAGCATGTAACTCCGGATCAGTACAGGATAAGTAATGTAAGGTTCCCTTTAAGCAGGGAAGACTAACTACGACAAAAGTTTTGTCTATATAATGGATCTATGGAGACCGTTAGCGTTAGTGTTTCCCACAATTGTGTGTGATTCATTATATTAGATGTTCTTATGAGATTTGATAAACATGGCCTCTTTCTGTCACAGCCAGCGCCCATACATAAGTCTGCGTACGCGTTACATCACTATGGCCAAGTGTGGCTGGTTCAGCAGGCTGCAGCCACGGTTCTCTAATCTTGTACAGCCCCCATAAGTACAGGCTGACCCGCTATCCCGCCCGTAATTAGCTGACTGAATATGCAGCGCTCAGCTTTTCTTGCCATAGGAAATATTTATCAGAGACAACGAGGTTTGAGTACAGATGGAAGCCCCCACGGTCCGAGGATGCAGACGGGGGGCGCTGCCTAATATACTTCAATGATGCCGGCTTCCATTAATAAAATAACGAGGCGATGAGAACAGTCGGAGGCTTTTCAGGTTTTTCCGTCTGTGAAGTGCAATTATCCCTGAACCAATTGGCGCACGGACTAAATCTCAATGTTACTGTTATGAAAAGAGAGATGGAAATAATTGCATAACGCCGGAGACACTGTGGGCTACAATGCGGCATAATATCCGTATCCCAAACAGCAGGCAGCGCGTTTCAGTAGGTTATACGCCGACATATCTCGGAGCGAGCTGGATACAATTATCCAACGTAGGGGGCCGTTAATATGGCAGATAATTAGAGGGGTTTATATATAGAACGTCTATATGCGTCTCTGTTACACAAAGAGTCCTGTTAGATCTGTGCAGATGAAGCGATTGGTAAAGGGCCACAATGTACAGCGCCCCCCAGAGGGTCCGCAACACTCCGGCCATCGGCTGACCGCACTGCAGGAAGCCGCGGCACATCACCCCATTGTTGTGTAAGGAATCAGCCCTCAGTATAAAGGACATCACCTTCTTGGGATACCAAAATAATAGACATTTTTTATTTTTTTCTACTTTTGCACAATAAAGCAGTTTTTGGTAATATTTTTCTCCATCAATGCTTTCAAAGAGACAGAACTTTTTACACTCATTGTCAACATCACTCCCTACTTTAGAAGGAAATATACACACACGCTCATTGTCAGTACCCTCCCTCCCCTACAAGTTGTCAGAGAGGAATGAAACTTTCTCTGGGTGATTGTAACGTTGTTATAAGTGATTACAATATCAGAGCAAAAGCATAATTCATTTGTTGTACCGCCTCTAGCTTGGATACAAGATGTGATGCGGGGGGCATGGAGGCTCTAGTACCCTGTTGTACCGCCTCTAGCTTGGATACAAGATGTGATGCGGGGGGGCATGGAGGCTCTAGTACCCTGTTGTACCGCCTCTAGCTTGGATACAAGATGTGATACAGGCAGGCATGGAGGCTCTAGTACCCTGTTGTACCGCCTCTAGCTTGGATACAAGATGTGATACGGGCAGGCATGGAGGCTCTAGTACCCTGTTGTATCACCTCTAGCTTGGATACAAGATGTGATTCAGGCAGGCATGGAGGCTCTAGTACCCTGTTGTACTGCCTCTAGCTTGGATACAAGATGTGATACAGGCAGGCATGGAGGCTCTAGTACCCTGTTGTATCACCTCTAGCTTGGATACAAGATGTGATTCAGGCAGGCATGGAGGCTCTAGTACCCTGTTGTACCGCCTCTAGCTTGGATACAAGATGTGATACGGGCGGGCATGAAGGCTCTAGTACCCTGTTGTACCACCTCTAGCTTGGATACAAGATGTGATACAGGTGGGCATGGAGGCTCTAGTATCCTGTTGTACCGCCTCTAGCTTGGATACAAGATGTGATGCGGGGGGCATGGAGGCTCTAGTACCCTGTTGTATCGCCTCTAGCTTGGATACAAGATGTGATATGAGGGGGCATGGAGGCTCTAGTACCCTGTTGTACCGCCTCTAGCTTGGATACAAGATGTGATACAGGTGGGCATGGAGGCTCTAGTACCCTGTTGTATCGCCTCTAGCTTAGATACCAGATGTGATACAGGCAGGCATGGAGGCTCTAGTACCCTGTTGTATCGCCTCTAGCTTAGATACCAGATGTGATACAGGCGGGCATAGAGGCTGTAGAGCCCTGTTGGGCATCCTCTAGCTTGGATACATGATGTGATACGGGCAGCCATGGAGGCATACAGGCTCTGTATGCTATCCCGGGGCACATTGCTCCATATTTGCTGTAACTGATCCTCTAGATCACATAGACTCCTAGGCTGTCAAAGTTGTCTTCCCAGATGGTCCCCTACATGTTGTATTGGTGATAAATTTGGTGACTGGGCAGCCACAGAAGTGTGACAATGTTGTGGGGGCTCCTGTGACCCCCTTGTGTGTGCGGCCGAGTATTATCCTGCTGGAAGCCGCCATGAGAGGAACACATGTGGCTGCAGGATGTCCTGAACATACCGCTGAGCTGTCACTGTCCCTCGTACCACTATTAGGGGGGACCGACTGAGACCCCGGCAATCTCCAGAAGGGAACTCCCATGGCTCCCTCTGCCCTTCACCGCAGGGGTTGTTTCGTTGTCGTCAGTTTCCTCTTTACTGCAGGAGGGTAGGTGTGTGTTAACCCCGTAATGAGGAGGACATGGGACCCCTGATCTGGAGAGCAGTAGTGAGACCCCCACTGAAAAGCAAGTTATCCCTTATCTGTAATTCTGGTATAACGCTTAAAAGGGGTTGCTTAGGATTAAAAACATGGCTGCTTTCTTCCAGAAACAGCGCCACATCTGTCCACAGGCTGGGTCTGGTAGTCCAGCTCAACTCTACTGAAGTGAAAGTAATGGAGTTGCATTTTAGGAGAAAGCAGCCATGTTTTTCTCATCCTTGACGCCCCCTTTAAGTCCTATAGCATTAGAATGGTCTGAATCTACGGTAGGTACATTACTGGTCCCCCCGACAGGAGAGCAAAAACAAAAACCACTTACTGATCACAAGCTACCCATTCTCGACAAGCCCTTTAAGTCCCCACATGTGCGCAGTATGAGGCTCCTTTCCAGGTACTCGAAAAGTTCCACTTTCCGCGATTCGACTTGCAAACATTTAAATTAGTGTTTCACATAAAATCAAACAAAACCGACATAAAACCAGTGTCGCCCATACGGCGGCAATAAATCGTAGCGCTATGAATGTGCTCCCCCGTCAGCCCGCCGCTCTAATAAACCATAAGGGATAGATTTATACACTTTTATTGACGTGGTTTGCTTTCGAGCACACGACTTAATGAGGCTGTTTATGTGAATATGTTGGGTTTTAATTAGGCTCCATGCACAGACGCAAGAGCAAACACAAACAGGAGCGGCTCGCCTATAGGATCAGCTGACGCTTGGCGGATATTCCGCCGGATAAATTGATTCTTGTGGGATACTTGTGTGTTGTGGAGTGTTCAGGTGTCCTCCATGATAAACGGCTTGGCTCGGTATCGAGCCGCTGAGACTCCAGGTGTCGGGGTCCCAGCTTCGCCTACGCACAATTAGGCCTCTCCTTGTAGTAATTCAGCCTGTCACACGGTCCGCGCTTCTTCTTTATTAGGATCAGTCACATGGATTGTGAGGCGGTCCGGATATTAACCCACATTAGGCGCTATACTGCCACGTTGGTCACAAGACATCAAGCCTCAGTGTGGGGCGCAGCATAAGGCTTGCAGTGTCCTTCTGCAATATGACATCTGATGGGTCTTTGTGGTCGCGCTGCGACACGACTATCGCAAGAAATACAAACCTAGCGGGATTTTCGGTTGCAGGAAACTTTTCTACTATAGACACTGATGCACAAGGGGGGCCGCCTATATCACCAAATATGTACTAGCTAAGGTAAAGGGGGCGAAGCTTATCACAGCATAGGATTTTACTTACGTTATTCCAGTTGCACCAGGCGTAACGGCGCCTCCCTCTCCGGTGGCCCACGTAGTAACGGCTCCTCCATCTCCGGTGGCCCACGTAGTAACGGCTCCTCCCTCTCCGGTGGCCCACGTAGTAACGGCTCCTCCCTCTCCGGTGGCCCACGTAGTAACGGCTCCTCCCTCTCCGGTGGCCCACGTAGTAACGGCGCCTCCCTCTCCGGTGGCCCACGTAGTAACGGCGCCTCCCTCTCCGGTGGCCCACGTAGTAACGGCGCCTCCCTCTCCGTTGGCCCACGTAGTAACGGCGCCTCCCTCTCCGTTGGCCCACGTAGTAACGGCGCCTCCCTCTCCGGTGGCCCACGTAGTAACGGCTCCTCCCTCTCCGGTGGCCCACGTAGTAACGGCGCCTCCCTCTCCGGTGGCCCACGTAGTAACGGCGCCTCCCTCTCCGGTGGCCCACGTAGTAACGGCGCCTCCCTCTCCGGTGGCCCACGTAGTAACGGCGCCTCCCTCTCCGGTGGCCCACATAGTAACGGCGCCTCCTTCTCCGGTGACCCGCGTAGAAATGGCGCCTCCTCTCAGTGGCCCGCGTAGTAACAGGGTCCCCTCTCAGTGGTCCCAATTGTAATTGTCCCCCCTTAGTGTACCCAGTAGTAGTAGTGACCCCCTTAGAGGCCCCAATAATCCTGTCCCCTCTCAGTAGTTCCAATAGTAATTGTCCCCCCTAGTGTACCCAGTAGTAGTAGTGACCCCCTTAGTGGCCCCAATAATCCTGCCCCCTCTCAATGGCCCCAGTAGTAATAGTGACCGCCTTAGTGTTTGCGATAGTAAGCACCCCCCTTAGTGGCCCCAATAATAGTGCCTCTCTATCCAAGTACCTCTAGCCAGACAGCAACCACATCATGGAGTACTTAAACTCCCTCTCTAGATCTGGTCTGTAACCCACAAAGGTGCCACATGGCATTGCACGCCGAGTCCCACTGAAGCAAATGGGACTCCGTATGCAATACCAGCTATGGCCAGTGCACAAGATACAGAGTTATCCGTTTCAAGCAAAAAAACAGCTCTGTACACATAGGCACCGGTCTGGGCGATCAGCTGATCGCTGAGGATCCCAAGCGGCAGGTTCCTGTTGATCTACTATTGATGACCTATCCAAAAGACAGGTCATTAATAGCTAGAAGTGGTACAACCCTTGCTTCCAGATCTAGAATCCCTAAAGACCATGGCCAGATGACACCATGCCATCAGTGGAGACACACGATGTCCGTCTTACTTGTCCTCATTTCTTAATAACCAGGAGGCTGCGGCTACATTACTACTTCTGCTTAGAGGATTTTAAGTGGGAACTTCTCTAAGTGCAGAACTGGCCTATAAGTGCACCAAATGGGACAGAGATAAGAGGCAAAGACCGAAAGCCGAAGCTCTCAGCTAGATGAATGATTTACTGCCTCGCCTATAGCGACACGGAAGCACGGCCGTCTCAGCAACTCCATCTGGGGAAATGACCCGGCAAAACTAGTGCGGAATTATACTGCTACTACTCATGGCGTCGGGGTCTCTGCTACAATGCTGCATATACACAGGCTCAGACTAGACAGCGCTACACTGACTAGCCGTTTCATCAGACCCCCATCTAGTGGCGCGTTGGACCTCTTTTGGCCCTTCAGAACCGCAGCAATTCATCATGATGTAGATCGCGCTAGCTGTTCGAATTGTTCTGCAGGAATATCGGCCCCTGCGGACAGGAAGCTTCTTGTAGTTGCTGCAGATTAGATGGCGGTGCTGATATGTTCTGACCAGCTGACAGGAAGGGGTCATCGATTCATGCTGCTTGCACCAAATTCTGCCCTCCCATCAGCACAGTGCTGAGATCTGGATCCATCTGACCAGGAGCTGTTTTTCCGCTGCTCAGTGATACAAGTTTTGCACCCTTTTGCCCCCTGGTGTCTTATCTTTCTGCACCTCTTAGACACAATGGCGCTGGCACTGGTCGTCCGCTGCTATAGCCCGTCTGTGGTAAGGAACGGCGAGTCAGTCAGATGGAGCTCCAACATCATATCCAGCCGCTCTCCATTGTAGGACGCCTGTTGGGGAGAACGATCCTGGATATCCTCCTCTGACCATTTTGGTGGTGAGTTGTTTGCACCCACAGAATCCCCTTTCCTTGATCCCGCCATTCTTGGTATACTCACTCCATGAGAGAACTCCCCGCGGTTGGCAGCGAGGCCCCGGCTAGTCCAGCACCGATGACCGTCCGCGTTGGAAGTCGCTCCGATCGCTGGATTTTCCCATTTAAGGTGGATTCACACTGAAACTGATCCACGGAAAGCTTGTCATGTGATTTTATGCCGCACTCCGGGGTCACAGGGGGAATTTACATACAGGGAATCGTGTGCGATATATATATTTTTTACCGTTCTATGGACCAGTTCACCTCCGCTCATGTGTTACTGCAGAACGAGGCAAATGTACCAATCAGTCGCCTGGGAAAGCTGAGTGGCAATCCCTGTAGAAGCCGCCATATTTTCTGCCACTCAGCTTTCCTAAAATTACGTAAAACTGAGCAAAAAAAGAACTTTCCAGATCTATAAATAGTGACCTCTTTATGACTAGTGAGCAGATCTATAGTACAGTGGCGATATAAATGTTGTTGTATTGCTGCAGTGAAGGAACAGTAGAGGGCGCCACTCCCCCTTCATTCTGCATGTTGCTGGTGGTCCCGAGGGTCAGATCCCCAGCGATTTATAGATGGCCGTAACAGTCCATAGAGAAGTCCCAACAAAACCCCTCTAATGCAGATCCGTACCACTAGAAGTGCCATGTTTATAGGGATGTGAATGTCGTCACCCCATTAGGCGGCAGGCCAGGAGTCGGGTCGTCCATTCCCGTCCAGCGCACACATTATATCTCCCTTCTAAGAGGAGCGAGTCATTATTCCCCGCACTATGATAAAATGCCAGGCTGCTCGCCGGACCCAATTATTGTAAATCTCTCCATAAACTGCTCACACTTGCAGGCTGCATGCAGAACAAATGACAGGTCAACCGGCTCTTCCATCACCCTCCATCACCCGCCATCAGCCGCCATCAGCCGCCATCAGCCGCCTGGCATTCAGGAAATAAATTGGTTTTTCAAAGGAGAAACAATGGCTACAAATAACATCTGATAATCCAAAAAGTCTGACAGTCCAAAAGTGTTTGTAGGAAGAACAAAGCAGAGAGAACCAGTTAGGAGAAACCTCCCAAATGGGAAGATGGAACCAAGCCTCAACAGCGCCACCGACTGGAAGGCAGCATCTCCATTTACATATATCCCAGAGGAACACGCATGGCCTTATAAGCCTCCTCACAGCTTCTAGGTGCTCTGCCTAAGGTGAACCCATACCCTTTCCTGACCAACATCGAGGCCTCTCATCCACCCAAGCCAACAACATACTGCACCTTGATGAGCGGCGATCACCCTGAAACAGTAAACATCGATCTCTCTTACTTCGTGAGAAGACTCTGGCTTATATTCCCAGTCACAATACAAGTCTTGTTAAAAAGTCTGATATTGACTTGTAGGAATGCTACTTTCCAATAGGTGGTGCAGGGGAGTCATTGTACCATCTTTCTATTTGCATATTTCCCAGAAGAGCATAGTTGGGCCTATACGTCGACTCACACCTACTAGGTGCTCTCCCTAAGGAGAAACAATACCCTTCCTGAACCAAGTGGCCTCCCATTAACCTACTCATTGATGGGGCAGTTTGTGTGGGTACTGGTGTATCTTGTCTCCACCAGAGTGATGGGTGCAAACATGGGCTGGGTGGGTGGAGCTACAGGGAACGCTCACAGTTCTAGATTGACTAGCGGTTATACATCTGCACCGAGGTGAGCTGCGGCCCAGCTATGATAACCTGCTGCAACAGTGATCCTCTTGCTGCTCCTGGCCCCGGTGAACTGTCTACTTTGCCACACAGTGCAGCAAGGTGAGCTGCTCCCGCGCTCTGCTAAATTCCTGCAACCGTGATCCTCCTGCTCTTGCGGGGCCCGCTGAACTCTCTACATCAGGCCGATCATTTAACCCCTGCCTTCCAGCACCTATGCTGCTTGGTCCCGCGCTGCAGTGTTAAACGTGTGCTGAGCACTTAACACCTGCTGATACAGTGGGAGGCTGCCTCCCACTGTGGACGAGGCGGCTCCCCGCTGTGGCCGAGTTAGCAGCATTTCTAGCCGCTCGACTATTCCTAACCCCAAGTGTAAAAATCAACCTTCACCCTAATCCCTAACTGGCAGCAGCTTCTCCTGCATGTCAAAGCAGGACGCTGGTATCTGGCGTCCTGTTGGCATGACAAAGTGCCGACACCTAGGTGAATGTGTGTATCCATAAGCCAATCTGGAGCTATGGCCGTTCCCTGTAGCTGCAGCCAGCCCATATCTCCACCCATCACTCTGGTGGAGACAAGATACACCAGTACCGATTGTGAGTTAGCCTTTTATTTTGGGGTGACTGAAGCTTCTCTACTCTTAGGGCGCCCACCCACTGGCGTTTTTTTTCCCTGCGAAATTCGCAGCATTTTTTTCTCTGCAGGGGTCTATGGGACTTGTAATGTTAAAATCGCGATCGCGCAAAATCGCAATTTACCGCGAAATCGCGATTTTGCGCGATCGCGATTTTAACATTACAAGTACCATAGACCCCTGCAGAGAAAAAAAAAGCTGCGAATTTCGCAGGGGAAAAAAACGCCAGTGGGTGGGCGCCCTTATGGGTAAATTAAGACATTTATCTGCGGTCTACAGAATAGGGGTTAAATATCTGATTAGTGGGGTTCCAATTGCTGGGGCCCCCCGCAATGCCAAGAACAGCACACCCTAAACATCCCGTGAGAATGAAGCACATGCGACAGCTGCTCCATTCACTTTTATGGGATGGAGGGAGATCGATGCTCTCGGCGATCATCCTCCATCTCATAGAAGTGACTTTAGTGGAAGTCACATATGTACAACGCCATTCCCCTCTAGAGGTGCACAAATGTCAGGATCCAAGAAGGTCTCATTGAGAACAATGGGCGATATTGCGAAAAGAATGGCGTGCTGCAATTTAGAATCCTAGAATGGTAGAGTTGGAAGGGACCTCCAGGGCCATCGGGTCCAACCCCCTGCTCAATGTAGGATTTACTAAATCATCCCAGACAGATATTTGTCCAGCCTTTGAACACTTTCATTAAAGTAGAACTCACCACCTCCTGTGGTAACCTGTTCCACTCATTCATCACCCTCACTTTTTTTCATGCAGCATCGCTGGAGTGAAAACATCGCAAGTGAGAATGAAACCATTGAAATTCATCGGTTTCATAACTGAGCGTTTTAACTCACTGACAGCGCAAGAAAAAAAAACCACCAGATTTTCTCGCCAGTGTGAAGGCACCCATACTGTTATTTTCCCATCGACAGCTCTGTGACGGATCGTTTTTTGTGTGACAAGCTGTAGTTTTTATTGGTGTCACTTTGGGCTTTTAAAAAAAAAAGTGGTTTTTTTGGGAGGCGAAATGAACAAAAATTTTGCTTGTTTTTTTCCCTTTTTTTCAATCTAGCGTTTGCCATGCAGGATAAGACATGTTCCCAATGTATAGTACGGATTGTTACAGATGCAACGATACCAAACATCTACTTTTTAATCAATTTTTTAAAAACAAAAAGTGGGGAAAATGCAGAAGACTTTTATCTTTTTTATTCTTTTTTAGCAATTTTGCTAAAGACATAAAAGAGAGAGCCATAAGGCCGGACACAGACAGCAGTTTTAGGATGTTAGCCCCTCATCAGTGTGTAGTGGGTTTGTGGCTTGGCTAGTGAGAGGCCTGTGACATAGGGTGGGAACGCTACCTTTTCTCTTTAAGGAGAGCAGCGAGGTGAGCGAGGAGACCTATAAGGCCATTCATGCTCCTCTGGGTAATACGCAAATAAGGGAGATGGAACAATACCTCTACACACTGATGAGGGGCAAACACCCTGAAACAGCTGTCCGTGTATGGATTCTGGCTTGCCTTTCAATTCCCAGTCATTGTTACAGGGCTTCTATAGAAATAGTCCAACATTGACTTGCAGGAATGCTGCCTTCCAATAGGTGGCGCTGCAGAAGTATTGTTCCATCTCCCTTATTTGCATATCACCCAGAGGAGTATGACTGGCCTTATAAAAGTCTCCTCACTCACCTCCTAGCTGATCTCCTTAAGGAGTAAAGACAGCGTTCCCATCATAGCCTAAAACTCCCTTGTAAAAGACATACGAGAAAGTTTAGAAACATATTGCTGGCTGTTAGGTTGGGGCGGCATGGTGACTCTTTGCAGCATCTTCAAGTATGTTCACATGTTGTGGATATGGCGAGGTCTCTCTGCAGCGGATACTCTGCATTAAAATCTAAGGTAAAATCTGCACCATCCGTTTGGATGTTACAGAGGAGTTGGCAGCGGATCGGCATCAGCGCCCCGTGTGGCACAGATCTGCACCAAAATACAGTCTGTGGTCGCACCCTAAAGGGGGTTTGCAAACTCAATGGGAGCGACTAAGGTCTGAGCTTCATGCGAAATATGCAGTGAATCCGCACGCATCGTGCAAATTCACAGTTTTTTTTACGCGCCTCAAGTCTTGCAGCCATTTTGGTAAATAATCGCACCTACACTGGGCACGCCCCGATTTATTGTCACATGTGTGAGAAAAGCATGTTTGAGCCCCCCAATGCGAGCCAATGGGGTTTGACTGTCCATGTTACGTGTAAAAAATACGCATGTAATAAGGACCGACAATACACCTGTGTGAATGAGCCCTAGAGGCACGCCAACAAGGGGCGCCAACGAGGGGCGCCAACGATGCAGGTTTTTCCCGCAGATTTCCAAAGCCTAAATACGACAGTAAAACGCTTGGATGAGATTCAAAGAACAGAAGCGCCCGGCATGTATGACGATAAGAACGTAGAAAACGTTATGGTCAGCGCCGGAGAAGCAGAACATCACAGAGTGACACCCAATGAAACATCAACAATACACGATAACGGAGCGCCCTCTAGTGGCTAAAGTAATAAATGACAGGGAGAAACATAATCAGGCGGGCTACATGGCTGTTAGTCAGTAACCTTTATTCAGATAGCACCAATAGATTCTGCAGATCTGTAAGGTTAATCGGCTTTATAAGATGATCAAACTTATACGCATGGGCGGATATGCAGAAAACGTAAAAAATACTGGGGATGGGGGGAGTGGGGGGTTTAAACGCCATGTAGCATTGTAGGGTCTTCCAGCACATGAAAAACAGACCGATTTTAATGCGCATGCAGGTCCACGTGACTCCCGTATGCATCGCGTGTGTCCGTCTTTAATGTCAGTGTCAGCGGTTTTTCTTCTTGTTCAGTGAAAGCCGACACGTGAAGGGACTCTGTTTTGCGCATTCCTTGGCTTGAACGGATGGCGGTCATCTGAGAAGCTGGACCAGAACAGGACGTGCTGCGATTTTTTTTCTTTACAGCCCATTCATTAAAAATAATAAATAAATGCCTGTCTAAGAGCCACGGACTAACGGGTCAGAGCCAAGTCAGTTGTAAACACGAAAAACACCCGTGCGAATAAGCCCTGAGGTCAGTGCTATATCAGTAATCATGGCTCTTGATTATTTTAGAGGATGTACCATGGTGACCCGTAAGACCGGCTGCAGACGTGACGGCATCATAAAGCTTCGCGATTGTTCTAACGAATATTACAAAATCAGCAAATCAGGAAATAAGAACTCCTAACTACCCGTGTTTCCCCGAAAACAAGGCACCCCCTGAAATTTGCAGAAGTCCCAAATATAAGGCACCCCCCGATAGTAAGGCATAGTAAAGTGTGCAGGCAAGTCGAGAGGCCTGTCCCCTGCTGCCATCCCCGTTGTCTCCTACCTCCTGCTGTGCTGTACGAGTGTGCTGTTGTGAGCTCCCCTTGCTGGCTGGAAAAGTCCATACTGTACGTTCTGTTCCTGCTGTACATGTCTGCTGTGATGAGCTCCCCCTGGTGGCCGGAAGCTGCAATACCATCCTTGCTTACAAGTGGTACAGGAACTTCTGTCTGCAGACAGGTACGTTACTTTACAGCCCTTTTTTTATGGCTCTGTGTGTGAGTCAGGCACCCTGTGTGATTCTTAAGGCTGGGTTCTCACAGAGCGTATTTCCAGCGGAAATCTCGCAGTTTGGCCACAGCGATAAACAGCGAGATTTCCGCCAGGAAAGCGCTGCTTCAAAACCCACGGCACTCAGCCGCTTGTTTTGAAGCGACCTGGCTGCATGCTTTTCCATTTCTGTGGCCGGTGAACCCGCAGCACAACACCGGCTTCTCCCAGCTTTGCCGTGACAGATTTGCTGTCCCATGTGGACGAGATTTCTGAGAAATTTCGTCCACAAAGCTGGCAAATTGAGGGATTAGCGGCCACAGACGGATTTGCCGCAGCGAAATAAGACACCCCCTGAAAATAAGACGTAGCGCATATTTGGGAGCAAAAATTAATATAAGACGCGTCTTATTTTCGGGGAAACAGGGTAGTACTGATCTATGAGTGTCTGGCCCTGTGCTAGAGCTCCCCCCAGTGGTGTGCAGGGATGCAGCCGGTCATTAATGGGGTATTCTGGTCAAAAACTATTGATGTCCTATCCTCAGTTAACCGCAGGGACCCGCTGCTCAGTGGATGGGGCGTAAGTGGCCTAGTTGGCTTCACACCCATTACAATCAACAGAACTGAAGCTGCTATTACACTTCCGGCACTTCCGCCTTTGACACCGGGAACAGATACAAAAGTGTATCAGGGCTGCACCGCAGATTGTCATGCGAACCGCCATACAACGTGGACACTGTGACTTTTGGCTTACAGAGCACAGAGGTCAGATGGCCGGTACCCTACTACAACCACCAATATCAACCCATCCGTTATCAATGGTCGGCTGCAGTTGGTACATGTCGCCCCCCGCAGTGGCATCGGCCACAGATTATACCCCCACTTGACAGATAAAACGACAATAACTTGGTCAACGCCCCCCATCTATATGATGGATGCGGATGGAGAGGCGCAGGAGGAGATCCGTCACTCAGCCGCCTCCACTTACACCCATCTACACTGCCTTTTGTTTGCAGTACGAGGCAGATGAATGACATATCATCACGTTCCTCTCCATCTGCACCAGTTTTAGCAATGAGACAGAAAGCTGGCCGGATAAGGATGTGACTACAGAAATATAGAAATGGACTGCAACTTCAGAGAAAAAAAAGGCTATAAGCATCATGATCCTATGTTAGCAATAGAGAGGCCGACCCGTTAAGATCCGTTGACCACGGTCGCCTTCTTCAACACCGTTCTTCATTCACGAGGGGTTTCACTGGTATATGTAATACAACAACACAACACAAGAGGGCGCACCAGGCCAACACAGCGGTACCCGTCCTGTAGTTCATCTCCCCCTGATATGACATTAATGACCGTCCAGGTGTAAAATCTCACCGTCTTTCCCATCCCCGTTGCTCCTGGCGCTGGGGAGCCCCATCCCCACATAAGTTGTGCATTCTGGAGCCGGAACTGGAGAGGGGGATTTACTTTTTCTCTTCATTTTTCTTGAAGTTATATTTTTGACTACAATCACACATTTATACATGAATAGGCGTAATATACAGCGACCCCGGCGTTACCCCACACAAACCATACAATGAATCCGAATTATATTTCATCGGCCTCACCAATGGGCTATAAATCTGCACATACATCTCTTTATGGGTTTTTAACATTGGAAAGTCCTATTGACATTTGCGTTTAAAAAAACGCTGCAATATCGTGATCGCAAGTGTGAAGGCACCCTGAGGTGGTAGCGTGGCTGACTGACGGCCAGGCTCCTGCTCTAACCACCTGATGTGGAGAAACCTCAGATCCTGGCAGTTTAACCTCTTACATGCCACAATCTATAGCAACATCGTTAGGGGGATTTAAATGTTGCTGTCAGAATTGACAGCGGCATTTAAAGGGTTAATAGCCATGATCAGCCACACGCCAGATTGCAGCGATTGCCCGTGAGTGTCAGCTAAACAGCTGACGCCCGCTCTGTATTAACAGAGGTCGCCCCGCGATCTCTCTTCGTACATACCCTGACGCTGCATGACTTAAAGGGGTTGTCCTGCCGCAGCAAGTGGGGGTATACACTTCTGTATGGCCATATTAATGCACTTTGTAATATACATCGTGCATTAATTATGAGCCATACAGAAGTTATACACTTACCTGCTCCGTTGCTGGCGTCCCCGTCTCCATGGTGCCGTCTAATTTCAGCGTCTAATCGCCCGATTAGACGCGCTTGCGCAGTCCGGTCTTCTCCCTGGTGAATGGGGCGCTCGTGCCGGAGAGCTGGTCCTCGTAGCTCCGCCCCATCACGTGTGCCGATTCCAGCCAATCAGGAGGCTGCAATCGGCAATGGACCGCACAGAGCCCACGGTGCACCATGGGAGAAGACCCGCGGTGCATTGTGGGTGAAGATCTCGGCGGCCATCTTAGTAAGGTAAGGAAGAAGTCGCCGCAGCGCGGGGATTCGGGTAAGTACTAAACTGTTTTTTTTTTTTAACACATGCACTGGGTTTGTCTCGCGCCGAACGGGGGGCCTATTGAAAAAAAAAAAAACCCGTTTCGGCGCGGGACAACCCCTTTAATGTACGTCACATAGCAGGAAGGGGTTAAGCTTGCTTAAAGTCAGTGATGACCGAATAGTGCACGATGGGCGCTCATTTACACACAATGTCTAAATGGGCCTTTAGCCTCAAGACTATATGGATGCCAATATGCTTCCATTGGTACAAAGGTTTGAGGTTATGGTTACAGTCTGGCATCGTCTCCCATTGTCAAGAATTGGCAGGGGAAACCTTGTTAGAATGGTTCGGTGCCTCAGGCCCGTTAGATACTTCACAACTCAAATTTGGATCCCATCAGAATATTTTCTTAGACTTCATATGATATTTAGGAGATCATTATGTAATTAAATTGCAGACCCTTCACAACGATAGCCGGTCTGGAAGGTTAGCAATTCCAAACGTTTGGATATATTTTTTGACGCCTCGGTGAGGACCGAGAAATGGGGGAGGAGGGGGGAGGGGGGGGGGAGGAGGAGGGTGTAATGGTAGACTAGTCACTAGCATGACCGGTTGTAGCCCCTGTAACGGTATGTGAAAGAGGGATGAAAGGACTTTTTAAAAACTTTTCTAACTTTTAAGGAGGTTCCACTCCCAGTATAAACACTGTGGATCTGTCTGCAGACACCCACAGCGTATCATGGAACAAGCCAAGTGGGGGAGACTTTAAGAAATGTCATCCACATGCTGCCGAAAAAAATCTGAAGTGCAAATTGACCTGCGGTATTATATATACAGCTGTATGAGCCGCTCGCCGACGCCATCTGTGTACGTACAGATATGAGCTGTATGAGGGTGAGCGCCACCTATCTGCCAAAAAAATTACTCAAATGACTGATTTCAAGCGATAGTTGTTCAGTGTAAACGCAGGTCCTGATAGGCACCAAGCAAGAAATCGCTCGTTAGTCGCTAGTCATTTTGTTTGCGCTCAATAAAACAAAGTGACTAATTGTAAACAGGCAGAGAGCAGATATATGGTAGTAGAAAGCAACGAGGGAGGAGATATAGGGCGGTGCAGCACTGTGAAGAGCAATATGGAGACAGGCAACCGATGCAGTGACTGACACAGTGCAAAGTCGCCAGTGCAGTGCCTGGCACCGGGCGGAGGCATCAGTGCAGTGCCTGGCACCGGGCGGAGGCATCAGTGCAGTGCCTGGCACCGGGCGGAGGCATCAGTGCAGTGCCTGGCACCGGGCGGAGGCATCAGTGCAGTGCCTGGCACCGGGCGGAGGCATCAGTGCAGTACCTGGCACCGGGCGGAGGCATCAGTGCAGTGCCTGGCACCGGGCGGAGGCATCAGTGCAGTGCCTGGCACCGGGCGGAGGCATCAGTGCAGTGCCTGGCAGCGGGCGGAGGCATCAGTGCAGTGCCTGGCACCGGGCGGAGGCATCAGTGCAGTGCCTGGCACCGGGCGGAGGCATCAGTGCAGTGCCTGGCACCGGGCGGAGGCATCAGTGCAGTGCCTGGCACCGGGCGGAGGCATCAGTGCAGTGCCTGGCACCGGGCGGAGGCATCAGTGCAGTGCCTGGCACCGGGCGGAGGCATCAGTGCAGTGCCTGGCACCGGGCGGAGGCATCAGTGCAGTGCCTGGCACCGGGCGGAGGCATCAGTGCAGTGCCTGGCACCGGGCGGAGGCATCAGTGCAGTGCCTGGCACCGGGCGGAGGCATCAGTGCAGTGCCTGGCACCGGGCGGAGGCATCAGTGCAGTGCCTGGCACCGGGCGGAGGGGCAGATGCAGGCCAGAAAGAGGAGACTGTCTGCTGCATTCAGGATAGATTGCAGAGGGGAAGTCTGATTGGTCCAGGGTTACAGAAAATAACTTGGAGAATGATGCACAAGAACATCCGTGATCCTAAGCAGCGACACCTCCCTTCTGTAATGTCATCTGGAAGTACAAAAGTCTTAAAGTACCTCTTCTTTGCAGCCTCTAGATGGGGCTTCAGCACCGCCGTTTTCTCAGTGAGCTCCACCTTCCTCACGCTGCCGAAGAAATCCGTAATAAGAACAGTCTGCGGGTCCCTCTGAAACAGGTCGGTGCGATGGCCGGGCGTGGACACACACAGGCTCTTGGGACAGACTTGGAACTGCAAAGAGAAACCCACCAGAAAATGGAATGAGCTCGGGCCGAACCTTCTGGTGGAAGAGCCGGGCTAAACATACGTGGTTGCAGGACTTGGAGTTCAGCTCTTACATAAAACTATCATAGAACTACACAGTGCACAAGAGATGCAAGACCGCTGTATCCCAGCTGGGGGCGCTGTTGCATTGTCTATGTAAACATGGAACTACTAGAGGAGTAACTCCGATAATAAACCTACCCCAGAAACAAAGTATCTCCTAAAAACAGCAGATTGATGGGTTCTAAAGTACAATTTGTTACACCGGATAGCGGTGAACATATATAAATGCTATCATCACCTTCGGGGGTCGTTAATAATAAATCTGGTTATTTGTATTGCTTCACTGACATGCATATATTTTGAGCTGACAATCATTTTTGCAATAGGGTTTGATTAAAAAGGTCTTCTGCAGCTTCTACAGGTCACTGTATATAAAAACCGCAGTGTAGGCCTCCATAGGAGATCCGTCAGCGAGGCCCAACAGTTGGTTTAGTTTTCAGCACTTTTATGATCACAACAAAGATAAATGTTATAAATGAGCCGATTAGAAGGTGCAGGAGAGGAGAGAGCAGAGGGGAACTAAAGGCCCTTTTACACGGGCTGACAGTCTTTTGGAGGACGGCACTAGCGCTGATGTCACCGCTGTCTTCTCATCCGCATCTCGCTCAGCGCTTCACCTCCTATGGGAAGCCCTGAGCGGAGAGCTTTTACACGGAATGACAAGCCAGCGAGCCAACGAGGCTTTGTTAAGCTGACTGAAAAGTCAGCTTAAACAAACGCTAACAACAATTGAGCGCTTTTTTTCACATTTGTACTGAACGATTTTCGCTCATATTCGTTCATTTGAACACATTTTGAGCAATAATTGTTATGTGTAAATGGGCCTTTAGCCCTCAGTCCAACCTCACTTAGGGATCTCCTACAGAGATGCAGACTCCCATCAGTCCAACCTCACTTAGGGATCTCCTACAGAGATGCAGACTCCCATCAGTCCAACCTCACTGACGGATCTCCTACAGAGATGCAGACTCCCATCAGTCCAACCTCACTTACGGATCTCCTACAGAGATGCAGACTCCCATCAGTCCAACCTCACTTACGGATCTCCTACAGAGATGCAGACTCCCATCAGTCCAACCTCACTGACGGATGTCCTACAGAGATGCAGGCTGCATCAGTCCAACCTCACTGACGGATCCCCTACAGAGACGCAGACTGCATCAGTCCAACCTCACTGACGGATCTCCTACAGAGATGCAGGCTGCATCAGTCCAACCTCACTGACGGATCTCCTACAGAGATGCAGGCTGCATCAGTCCAACCTCACTGACGGATCTCCTACAGAGATGCAGGCTGCATCAGTCCAACCTCACTTTCTGAAGGGCAAAGGAAACCAGCCTGCTACTAGATGGGGGTCTCTAATAAAGTGGCCATTCAGTGTATAGCATTTACTAACAATCACAAGAATGCTCCAACATCTAGTAATCCTTCCGGTAAACGTAACATAGTATGTAATGCCGAAAAAAGACATACGTCCACTCATTTCAAACTATTACCCCCCAATGTTGCTCCAGAGGAAGGCAAAAAACCCCCTAATGAGGTAGAAGCCAATTTTCCCCATTTAAGGGATAAAAATTCCTTCCTGACTCCAATCTGGCATTCGGAATAATCCCCTGTACTGGATCATATTTTTCTCCAGCAGGTTTCAGGGTATTCTGTAGCTTTCTAATTGTATAGTGTAATACAGTATGCGCACACTGCCCAAGTTAGACGCAATGTATCAGTCTCATGTCCAATATGGTTCTGAGCATACAATGCCCAAAAGCCTCAATTTATTGTAACACAGAACACCTGACCTTTATGGGCGTTTAGCAGATTACATCAGTAACGTATACATATTCTTATTCGCTGGGTCATGTAGAATTCCCCGCCTCTGTCCCCCACCTTCTCTCAAGTCCAGTGTACCTGTGTCCTCTCAGCATGTGGTCGAGCTAAAGGAATTCCAGTGTACCTGGCAGTCTTTGTTTGAGAAGTTTCAGTGTGGGGGGGAAATTTCGGTGTGGGGAGGAGGTAGAGCTGGGGAAACACCCAATAATGAATACAAGCATACATAATATTGTGACTAACTCGTAGAGGCTGCTGTGGAACTTTGTATTAGGCTGAAGTTATAAAACACACAGCTTTCACCATGTCATTGTCCAGCAATTACCATAATGAAATTATGCAGCCATTATAGCCTCTACAGAGTTAAATCACTACAGCTGCGTAATACTTCTAGTTTATTACAAATCAATAGACATTTTACGCTAACTAATCATCATGTCTACTACACCCCAGATCACGGACCCTTCTGAAGTTATCGGTGATTATAACATATAATATTGTATTGCTCAAGAAAGGCGTCCAGGCCCCTCCTGAACTCTTTTATCACATTTGCCATCACCATGTCCTCAGGCAGAGCGTTCCACAGTCTCACTGCTCTTACAGTAAAGAACCCCCTCCTATGTCGGTGTACAAACCTTTTTTCTAGATGTAGAGGGCGCCCCCTTGTTACAGTCACAGTCCTGGGTATACACAGATCATGGGAGAGATCTTTGTACCTACCCTTGATATATTCGTACATAGTGATTAGAGCGCCCTCTTGTTACAGTCCTGGGTATGAATAGATGTACTGACCCCTGATATATTTATACATATTCGGTCGCCCCTCAGCAGTCTTTTCTCTAAACTAACTAAAGGCAATTTTGATGAGCTCTTTGGGTATTGTAGTCCACCCATTCCATTTATTACTTTAGTTGCCCGCCTCTGCACCCGCTCCAGCTCTGATATGTCCTTTTTGAATACCGGTGCCCAAAACTGTCCACAATATTCCATGTGTGGTCAGACCGGTGACTTGTAAAGAGGAAGAACAATGTTCTCATCATGTGCCCCTAGATGTCTTTTGATGCGCCCCATGATCCTATTTGCCTTGGCAGCAGCTGCCAGACACTGGTTGCTCCAATTAAGCTTATAGATAACTAAACTCCCCAAGTCCTTCTCCATGTCAGGGTCCCCACTGGTCGTGATTTTCCGCGATCGCGATTTTAACATTACAAGTCCCATAGACCCCTGCAGAAAAAAAAACGCTGCGAATTTTGCAGTGAAAAAAAAACTGTAGTGGGTAGTCACCCTAATGTTGTTATCTTGATACGACCTCTTTAAAACAGGATTTTACATAAAGACGAACTTCTCCCCCTTTCTGTTTTTTTTAGATCTCTTCTCAACAAACTGTAACCCTGTAAGTTCATCACCCAGGCACAGCTTTCATCCAACCAGGTCTCAGTTATTCCCACTATGTCGTAGTTTTCCTCAGACATTATTACTTCTAGTTCGTCTATTTTATTGGTCAGACTTCTAGCATTAGTCACCATACATTTAAGGTTTTAGTAATTTTTTATATTACATGTATCCCTACTAACTATTCGGCCAGTTCTAACTATACTAACCCCTCCCACCGTTTCATTCCCATTTCTTAGTCCCAGGTCACTTTCTACACAGTCTTCCCCTCTTTCGCTCTGGTTGCCCTCAGCCCCAGTTCATAGTTTAAACACTCCTCCAACCTTCTAGCCATCTTCTCCCCCAACTCAGCTGCACCGTTCCCAACGAGATGCAGCCCATTCCTACGGTAGAGCCTTCAACCAACAGCAAAGTCGGCCCAGTTCTCCAGGAACCCAAAGCCCTGCTTCCTGCACCAACTCTGGACCAACTTGTTTATCTCCTGCTGCCTTTCTGGTGTGGTACGCAGTACAAGTAGCATTTCAGAAAGAGCTACTTTAGAGGTCCTTGCCCTGACCTTACATCCTAGTTCCCCCGAAATAATTTTTAAAAGGACCTTCTACCTACCTCTAACTTTGTCACTGGTGGCAATGCGTAAAATAACCACTGGATCCTCACTAGCCCCTCCCAGTAATCTGTTAACCCAATTCACGATGTGTCGAACTCGAGCGCCAGGAAGACAACACAATGTTCGACAATCCCGGACTTTGTGGCAGACTGCCCTGTCTGCCCACCCACTACCAGGACCTTTCTAGCCTGCCCTGCGCTCCTATTCCTCTTCTTACTGGACATTCCCCTGGCGGTCAGAGGGCTTGTCGTGCAGCAGCAGTGCTAATCCTGTAATGGCATCTTTCTCATCTGCCAACTGTGCCAATTCAGGACTAGCCTACCTGGATCTCTTCCCTCTACCCCTCCTCCTGTCACCCAACTAGCTGCCTGCTCATCTTGCTCTCCCGATCTACCCTCCACCCCCACATCTACCCCAGCGAATAGCAACCAATTTTTCATATTGCCAATGGATCTCAGTGTTGCAAGCTACTCATTTAGATCCAGAAATTAGTCTTCCAAACATGCAACTCGCTGATCACTCGTACAGCAGTATGCACCCATCTGGTCAAGGATGGCATACATGGCACAAGCTGTACACTGGATGGCATTGTCAATCATGGGGCGCATTCTAAATTGGGATCATATAATTTCAAATAAGCAGTAATTAAATAAGTTACTCTTCCAAAGACGGTGATCCCGAGTCACACACTTCTGACACAGCACACTTAGAAGGGGGCCTCGCACGCTCGCTTAGCTTGTGATTGCTCTAGCTCTTATCTGTAGCGCTTCTATTTCTCCTCTGTTTGGTTGGACCCAAAATATTCCAACTCCTCGGAAGGCTTATTTATATTCAGGTATTTATATAGTGGCGCCCATTAACTCATCAAGGTGGGGGAGGGGAAGTCACTTTGGTTTAGCAGCATCTCTTTTCCATTTTGTCCCGCAGCCTTCCCATAAATCATACAAGACGTGTTCATGGCCCGGCGCCCGGTTCTAAGTCGTGGTGTTACTCCTAATGGCCGGCCCAAACTCCGAGATGAAATAAAGCTGCAGATGCAGCGGAATAAATCAGCCCGTTATAAAGATTTCAGGCTCCTCATGCCGGCCGTAAATACTTAAACCTATAAATGCACTTTTGCTCCTGTCACTTCGCCGGCCGGCGTGGGATGCGAGGTGGGAGGCTCCTTTGAAGATAAATGGCAGCTCAACCGTTTGAAACCTGGAAGCATCTGACAGCACCCGGCTGGAGGTCTCGCCCGGCGCGGAGGGCCCCTTTACAGCAGCGGCTTCTTACCCGCCACGTTCAAAGGCTGACAGCTAAAAGCAGTTTATCAATTCCCTCTCATGTGAGTACTGAGCCACATGCCCGCTTTCATCTCCGCTCCGCGGCTCCTTCTGTTTCAGGGGGAAAATTCAATGTCTGTTTAAGCACAAGTAGTACAAGAAATACGGCCGCCGCCGCCTCCTGCAGGATTTACGGCTTCTACCTAATAAGTGAGGAAAACCATCAAGGTGCATTATGGATGATGTGTAAAAGCTAAATTGATGACTTTGCTCATATAGGATATTAAAGGGGCGACTCCAACTTTAGTGAATCTGCAATAATATAGTAAGGAACAGAGAACAAGTCCTTAAAGGAGTTTTCTGGGAACAACAAAAAAAAAAAGTTAAAAAAAGGGTTTAAAAATTAAGAAAAGTTGAAAACTCACCTATCCGTGTGGCTCCTCATCCAGTACTGCCGCCCAGAACCTGGAAGAAGCGGCGGCTGGTCATGTGATCACTCAGCTACTCACAGGCTTCAGCAGTGATTTTTCTATGGCTGCTGAAGCCTGTGAGTAGAGGGTCCCTGTTCTCCTGTTACAGCAGGGGTCGCTTATTCTACTCACTGACGACAACATGAAGGGAGCGCTGGCCGAGCATGCGCAGATAGCCCTTTATTCATTTCAATGGGGCTAATGGAAATACCCATGCGGTTGCTGCTCAGGCATTTCCACAGTCCCATTGAAAGTGAATGGAGTGCTACTGTGCTTACTCCTCGCTGCGGGAAGTGGTGCAGTAACCTCGAGAAGGATGGGGGCCATTGGACCCATGTTCTCCAGGTTGACAGGGGTCTCAGCAGTGAGGCCCTGTGGAAGGATAGGGGATAACTTGTAATCTTGGTACAACTTTTAAGTACACACATTTACAAAGACCGCAAGGTCTAGGTCACAATATGCCCCTGAGATCTCAGCCTCCATGAACTGATGACTTAGAGTATACACGCCAAAGCTGGCAATGGGGTGGTTGCCACTTTCCATGTCCCGAATCTGGGATATGTATGAAACTATTGCCTCTGTGCCGATTCCAGCTTCTACAACTCCGATCCATATTCCCATCAGACCCAGCTACGTGTAGAACGGAAGGAGTTTTCCCAGAAGTTTAACAATTAATCAACAATAAAACTAAATCCTATAGAAGAGAACAAACGAGTGTGCAGAAATAGGTCAGGGACCGAGAAGAGAGAATGCGATTTGTGTTCACACCTCCTCACGCGATTCTCACTTTGGGAGTTCATTATAGATCCGCAAGATAACATAAAACCTGTTCGTGTGGGCTGCGAGCTGCGAAATCTGCATGAGCCAAGAGCGAGAGCAGAAGCGGCCTCCGCAGATCAGCCGTGGCTCGTGTCAGAAGACGGCAAATACCAGCTCGTTATATAGGTTAACCCCTTCAGCAACTTGCAAGGAGGAGACGTACAAAAGAGAAGGAATGCTCATAAGAAGGCTTTTATTCCAAACTTCTGTTACTGTTGGGCCGGGGCTTACGGGGATGGCCAAATGGGCCCATATCCTCCGCATACTGCGATATGTAATACCAGGCAGTGGTACGGAGGTATGCAATACATTGAGCCTCTCTGACTGCTTTCTCAGACAGGAGACCAATCATATCTTGCCCAACGTGTCGCCCGTCACAAATTCTCTGTTGCAGAGGAGCGTTTCTAAGGCTGCAGCCGCTAGTGCTCACATTTTCCCAGCAACAGCTAGGCTGAACCTGCAAGCACAGGTGAAGCCCGGCAATTAGCGTTATTACACGAGCGTTAATGGCCTTCGTGTAATAGCAGCCTGACTCTTCTTGAGTCACCCGTGCTATAATTATCTAACCTATATCAAAGAAGGTATGACAGGAGCAAAAGAGAACGTTCTACACCCAAAAAGACAAATTTCCATCCGCTGTACAAGGAGCCTTATATATCTAGATCTGCACAGGGAGATCAACTAGTGGTCGAGTCTTTAATAAATGTCCCTCAATAAATTCCTTATTCCTAATATTAAAGTCAAGAAAGAGGAGGAGCCCTTTAAGAGCCTAAAAGGTGTTCTGCAGAGTTTGAAACCCAACTGCAATCCGCAGGAAAGGGGCTAACTTACAGATTGGTGGGAGTCGGACCACTGGGACCACTACTGATCCCAAGAACGGGGCTCCGGCACATCCTGAATTGATGGCAGTGGCGGTCATGCATGAACACTGCCACTTCACTAACTTCAATGGGACTGCCAGAGATAGCCAAGTGCTGGAAGCATTGGAATGGAGAAAGTGCGTACTTGCAGCGGCCGCTGCCCTCATTTCAAGATGCGCCAGAGCAACGTTCTTGAGAACAAAAGGGGGTTCCAGAGTTGTGCCCTTCCCACCAAAGTTATCCCCCTATCTTGTGGATAAAGAACGGCTTTTCAAAATGGCACACCACCTTTAAAGGGAATCTATCACCAGGTTCATGCTGCCCAAACAAGGGGAGGCATGAGGCTGGGACAGGTGGGCCTATTGTTACCCGTGGAGCGTTTCAGAATTCGCACACTTTAAAGGGGGCTTTGTCATTTAGCAAAAAAAAAAATCAATACTTACCCATTTCCCCCCAGGCTGTATTCTTACCGCATCTTCTTCTCGCTGATCTTCTCCAGACCCCCGGGTCACCTCACCTTCAACCGGCCGGATCCTCTTGTTACGGAGTGTCCATGCTCTGCATTTTTCTTCTGGCAGGTCAGTGTAGGTTACGTCACTAGTGACGTAGCGTTCACTGCCTAGGAAGGAATGCCGATCTATTGCAGAGACTGCGCACGCACGCTGTCTCACCATGAGAGTTCATATACTATTACAGAGAGACAGCACGCATGTGCAGTCTCAGCAATAGCTTGGCACTCCCTGCTGGGCTGTGAACGCTATGTATCTAGTGATGTAGCGTACATTGCCCTGCGGGAAGGAGACTGCAGAAAATGGACGCTTTGTCATCGGAAGAAGAAGAATCGGCCGGCTTGCTGTGAGGTGACCCGGGGGACTGCAGCAGACAGGAGAAGATCGGCGGGGAGATGACTGACGGGGGAGGAATAGGGAAGTATAGAATTTTTTTTTTCTGATGACAGAACTCCTTTAAAGTTTGACTCAGATCGGCACTCCAAGTCAAAGGGGCCGTGCTGGCCTCTCCACACCCACAGCATATTGACTGACACTACTAGGGTCTATGGAGAAAGCTGTGAATCAACACACTGCAGGTGGGCAATGATGGTGCAGCCCAACTCTTTGACTCAGAGCATGTTTATTCTGAAATGCCACGGACATACACAGGGCAATAGGCATAACTGTCCTGTGTTTAAGCTGCCTAAGGCTCGGACAGTCTGAACCTGGAGAGAAGAGCAGAAGATCTTACCAGATCAT
The DNA here is from genome assembly GCF_035609145.1 of Eleutherodactylus coqui. NCBI lineage: Eukaryota > Metazoa > Chordata > Amphibia > Anura > Eleutherodactylidae > Eleutherodactylus > Eleutherodactylus coqui. The sequence goes on from NC_089839.1 coordinate 302,921,749, forward strand.
TCATGTTGTTCTGACTGGCGGGGTGGATTTCCTCCAAGAACTCCAAGACATAGAAGGTGTATCTGTCCATGAGATGAACTCCGATGCCCATATCCGGTTGGTGCTGAGGGAGGAAAAGATCCAGATGTTTTAGAAATACATAAAAATATGATGAAGTGGGAAAAAAAAAAAAGGAAAAACCGCTGCAAGGTTCCCAAACTACTGAGCAAAACCCCAATATATGAAGGCCTGCTTCCATCCTCCCCTTCAGCGTATGCTATCCCCATTACGTCTATAGCTCACGTAGCCACCAGGTCTGTGTATGGAGCCATATAGTCACTAAACTGCCCGACAAGCTGCACTGCTGCCCGTGTGTATGGAGATACTGCCCTCTGGCCCTTGCAGCTTTGCGCTCCGTATAAGAACTTGTTCTGTTGACCTTGTGCCAGCCTGATATTACAGGATAGCCGTGCCATAATAGTACATTTCCCCTGCGGTGGTCGCTGCAGTGTCAGCTGTTCGCCCTGGACCCCATATTGTCAGAGAAGTTGTACAAGTTAGTACAACCCCTTTAGGAAAAGGCCAGGCTTCCCTCCTGATGGGTCTGCTTTATTATTGTGTTCTCCATGAAATACCAACTGTGCAGCATCTTTTCTTAGACCTCTATATGTGCCATTCCTCAGTTATTTCTCCTGGAAAGTCATTAATAAATTGAAAACTGGGTGTCGCTAGTTGGTGGTTGGTCCCTACAGAGACTAACATTGTCCAAAAAGTGCTGACAGTATCAGACAGGGACAAGAGGAAGGGTAACACCAGATTGTCAATGCATTCATAAGTACCCAGGAGGAATAACTGAAGGAACAGTACAACACTGTGGATTGTTATTTTATGAAGAACACGTCAGTAGAGAGGCGACAAGTCCTCTAAAGTGCAATTTTCCTTAAAACAAACAAAGAAAATCTATTTAGCAGCGCTTATTAGCATCCGAGACCTGCAATCACAGGGGTTTCCCAGACCCCTAAAAAGCCAATCTGCACCGCCATGGAGAAGGAAATACTTACTAGTGATAATTTGGCATAATTACAATGCAGGAGTTGGGGAAAGTTGGGTGGGCACCTCTGTGGCGCTTGTATTGTCATTTAATGCCAGACAATGGGATGTACTCACAGACAGAGAGTCTTCTCCAACTTGACTGCTTGCAAGAGCTATGATGTTGGGTGAATAAAACCGCTCGTACATCGAGGCTCCTTGACACGTATCAATGATAAAGAGCAATTCATTGTACCTGGAAAAAAAACACAAGGATCAGCATCAGAGAGTAAAATAAAACCGCTACATTACAGTAAATTCACAACAGCTCAGAGGCTGCAGCACAAAACAGAACAGTATTCTGCAACGTTGTGTCCAGGAGGATACTGGGCGGCAGAAGCCTGATGGACTCCATTACAGTGACAGGTTCCATCAGGTGAGTTCATGCTGAATACAGGGCTTCCATTTTTCAATTGTTCCGTTCCATTGACAGTGCCGAATAATGGAATACTTTGCGCAGGCGTGAATTAAGCCTTATTTTTCTGTCCAGGAGAGAAAACAACTTGCAGTTTGGAGGAATAAAAGCCATTGTGTTGGAGGACTGCATTCATTAAAATAGCTAATAGGTGGTTTTATGTAACACCAGGGACTTTGATATTGATGGCCCTTCCTTCAGATCGGTGGCGATCCAACAAAAACACCTCCAAGAATTGAAAAAAAGATGGTGAGGCAGATTTGTATCCAGACATCGGGGCAGAACTAGTAATCCTGTATAATAGTCTTATAATGCTGTAGATTCATCAGGCAAAAAAGACACAGAAAACGGCCATACACTCACTGATAAACAAGAGGGCCGGCATATAAACCATGTAACCCCCAACATGCAGATGGCCAGAGTGCTACATGGAGGAGCCAGTAACACATGTGAGGACACTGATGAGCAGCCACTCACAAGCCCTCCTTATACCGAGGCGGGCGGCTGCTTAGCGTTGACCCTTGCACAGAAAAGTAGATACTGGGTGTCAGACCGGACGGTACATGTAGTGCACCATGCAGGCTTACAACCTATTAATGATGCCATATCTAAATCCACCGGGTTGCCCTGCACCCCAGAGGTGACCCGCACTGGCAGCCTGGACTCCCCCAGCACTGACAGCCGCACTGCATGCCATTGATAAATACTGATAAGTATGAGGTGTTGGCTGATTTATCAACATGGTGTATCTTTAGCCCATTTAGTTAAAAACGTGATACCATCAATTAGTTGGCTCACTTAATGACAAATACTGTGCCAAACTTTGGCACAGATTTAGTGCACTTAAGCCACGCCACTTTTCACGAGGCCACACCCACTTCTTTAGACGAGTCTTATATAGGTTCCAAAAGTGTCTAAAAAACACATAAGGAAAGTGGTGCAAACCATGTAAGACCGGAGTATTTCCAATAGCAATTTTGCCCCATGTGTAATAAAAACCCGATTCAAAAGCCGTTATTACGAGAGTGTCATTAACGCGTGTGCAAAGATAGTTATTGTCGGGCTGCACCTGTACTTACCGGCGAGGCTAGCAGCACCTACTAGCGCTTAGGTAATAGCAGCCAAAAACTGTCATTTTCTGACAGCACAATCTCTTTAATAATAAGAGGAAAAGACAATATATTCCTATTTAGAACACATTAGCAAACCCTGCGATGTTTCTATGACAACCTCGGCTTCAATTATTCTTCTCACGAGGACAGTAAAAGCAGATATTACGGAGAAGGTACAGAAATAGCATCTGTTCACATTATACCTGCGGCGAGTCCAGATTGGTAAGAGATCCGTTAGTGGACCCATCAACAGACACCGCGGGTCAGTGCATAAGGCCCCCTTCATACGAGCGCAGGCATATTTGGGGAATGAGCGATCCTTTTTGTGCGCACATTGGCGTATTATACGGTATTTTTTGTGCCCACAAGGCATGTTAATTTGCGCACGGCAAACAAAGATGCACTGATTGAATCGGCCGATTAGTCTAATGAGTTCCAGATGTGTTTTTTCCTGCACAATTACGCAGTGTTTCACACATCTCCTACGGCGTTTTGCGTGCATTTCCGCATCCCCATTGACTCCTATAGGTACTTTGGGTATCCAAATGTGCAGGAAAATAGATCATGCTGCGTTGTTTTCATTGCGTGACGGAAGCGAATTTGAGAGATAATCGTTACCCGTAAATGCGTTCATCGTTCACTTTTCTTTTGAACGATGATTTTAAGGTGTACTTAAAATCCATCGTTCAGCTACTTGAGATAAAGCAAACACATTTATCTCCAGTAGACCACAGGCTGTTCTCTCTGTCGAGAGCCAGCAGATAACATTGTATTCTGCTGGCAGCCTCAAAGAGAACAATGCAGCTGCTTGCACAGATGGGAGTGTGATTAACATAAGCCGGGCTCTGCAAACAGCTCCTGGAGGTCCATTTACATGCAAATGAAGATGATAAAGTGGAAGAATGTATCAAGTGGGGTACCACAAGGCTCTGTCCTAGGCCCAGTGTTGTTCAACAATTTTATAAATGATCTGGAAGAGGGAATTGAGGGGAAACTGATCAAATATGTTGACAACACAAAGCTAGGAGGGATAGCTAACACTAGGGAAGAGAGAGAGAGTATTCAAAAAGATCTAGAAAAGCTTGCACAGTGGGCAGCAACTAACAGAATGGTATTTAACATGGAGAAATGCAAAGTCCTGCATCTGGGCAAGAAAAATGAAGAAAGCGCATACAGAATGGGAGTAATTAGGCTAAGCAGCACATGTGAAAAAGACTTGGGTATACTAATAGATCATAGACTGAACATGAGTCAACAATGTGATGCAGCAGCCAAAAAGGCAAACACAATTCCGGGATGTATTAAAAGAAGCATAGAGTCTAGATCATGTGAGGTCATTATCCCCCTATACGCTTCCTTAGTCAGACCTCATCTGGAATACTGTGTCCAGTTCTGGGTACCCCACTTTAAAAAAGACAGCCAAACTGAAGCAAGTACAGAAAAGAGTTACAAAGATGCTGAGCGGTCTGCAAATCATGTCCTATGAGGAACGGTTAAAGGATCTGGGAATGTTTAGCTTGCAGAAGAGAAGCCTGAGAGGAGACTTAATAGCTGTCTAATACTAATAATGACCCATCTTCAGGATAGGTCATCAACAGTTGATTGGCTGGGGTTCTCATCTGTGAAGGGAACGGGGCGCCACCGGCACACCTGGCAATTCTGGTGTTCTCTGGTGAATGCCAATAGAGCTGCCCGGTACCGGGCTGTGCCTGCAGGTCCTACTACAGGATGTGGGCCATCATGGAGTCTATATGACAGTTCGGTCAACAGCCACTGGACATCATTTTGTAGGGCTTTGACAACCCTCCTCCTGTTCCTCCAGTCCTGATGCCCGGTTGATGCCTGTCTACGGTTCTGTTCAGCTCTCCTCATGTAATGGCACGTGTCCTGGTATCTGCTCCATGCTCTTGTGCTGGAGAGCACTGCAATCCTTCTTCTAATGGCATATGCCATCCTGAAGGAGCAGGACTACCAGTACAACCTGGTTGGGCTGCAGGTAGCCCTCATCTACCAGTAGTGACAAGGACCCCAGCAAAACTAGAGAAGAATCAGTCAGGAACGAGAGAGGGATTGTTCCTCGTCCCTTTTTGGGGGAGTCTTGCTGTCACTTTCATTTGCACCAGAGCAGGTAAAATAGGTGCACAATCACTGCTTCCAGGCTGGACAGGCTGATCTCCCAGAAGTGGAAGTGACTTGGCGTTATATGGTGAGGCTTAAGTGTTTGCAAAATTTATTTGAGCAGTGTAGACATATCAGAGGCAGTATGAAAGGGCGAGGCCAGAGACGGCCAGGGGGCGAGGCCAGAGACGGCCAGGGGGCGAGGCCAGAGACGGCCAGGGGGCGAGGCCAGAGACGGCCAGGGGGCGAGGCCAGAGACGGCCAGGGGGCGAGGCCAGAGACGGCCAGGGGGCGAGGCCAGAGACGGCCAGGGGGCGAGGCCAGAGACGGCCAGGGGGCATGATCTCGCTATATGAATGGATCTGTCAGTAATCTGTGTGTTGGAGGAGAAGCAGCTCCTTAGGCTTCTGTGATGCTATTAAGTGACCTCACATTCACTTCCAAGCATGCCACATTATATAGGGGAGCACAAAAACCGTCCTAGATTTCCATTCTATAGGTGACCGTTTTGTGCTCACCCCGTACAGCCGAGTTCTAGTCACTAAGCCTCAAGTGGTATCAGAATATCTTATGTGCACTCTGGATCCTCACCTATTTTGGTGGGATTTGTATTAATTGTGTGCAAAATGAAAGTTTTAATAAAAGTTAATGGAAGAGAGATTATGTTGTAATAAAACTATTCATTGGCTGCTGCGTTCTGAGCGGGAGGGAGGGGGGAGGCGCAGGAGCCACAAGCAGCTTATTAGGCTTTTACTTTTGACTATGCTTCTACCTTCTTTTCTGCCACATCTGTTCAAAAGCATCTGCAAGCTCCACATTGGTAATTTCTTCGGAGTCTTGGAATTTCAGGAAACCGTTTCCTCCGTGTCCTGTGAGAGACCAAGAAATCAGGATGTAAGAGGCGCAGACACAAGGGGAAAAAGAAGACATAGGACTGTACATGTCAAAACACGTAAAAACCCAGAATATGCGTTTTACAACCCCCGACCGATCCTCTTCAGCAGTTGGTTTATGGGATCTGCCGGGGTACCGGACCATCAGCTGATTGTCCGGTATGCGGTCAGTGCAGCATGGCAGGACGTGGTCATCAGCACTTGTCCTATTACATAGGGAACACCAGGAGACCCAGACATGGCTACACAGTGCACCCTTAGTACTTGTCCTAATATATAGGGACCCAGACATGACTACACAGGGCACCCTTAGTACTTGTCCTAATATATAGGAGACCAGACATGACTACACAGGGCACCCTTGATACTTGTCCTAATATATAGGAGACCAGACATGACTACACAGGGCACCCTTAGTACTTGTCCTAATATATAGGGACCAGACATGACTACACAGGGCACCCTTAGTACTTGTCTTAATATATAGGGACCAGACATGACTACACAGGGCACCCTTAGTACTTGTCCTAATATATAGAGGACCCAGACATGGCTACACAGGGCACCCTTAGTACTTGTCGTAATATATAGGGGGGCCAGACATGGCTACACAGGGCACCGTTAGTACTTGTCCTAATATATAGGGGGGCCAGACATGGCTACATAGGACACCCTTAGTACTTGTCCTAATATATAGAGGACCCAGACATGGCTACACAGGGCACCCTTAGTACTTGTCCTAATATATAGGGACCAGACATGGCTACACAGGGCACCCTTAGTACTTGTCCTAATATATAGGGGGGCCAGACATGGCTACACAGGGCACCGTTAGTACTTGTCCTAATATATAGGGGGGCCAGACATGGCTACACAGTGCACCCTTAGTACTTGTCCTAATATATAGGGACCAGACATGACTACACAGGGCACCCTTAGTACTTGTCCTAATATATAGGAGACCCAGACATGGCTACACAGGACACCCTTAGTACTTGTCCTAATATATAGGAGACCCAGACATGACTACACAGTGCACCCTTAGTACTTGTCCTAATATATAGGGACCAGACATGACTACACAGGGCACCCTTAGTACTTGTCCTAATATATAGGAACCAGACATGGCTACACATAGCACCCTTAGTACTTGTCCTAATATATAGGGACCAGACATGACTACACAGGGCACCCTTAGTACTTGTCCTAATATATAGGGACCAGACATGACTACACAGGGCACCCTTAGTACTTGTCCTAATATATAGGAGACCCAGACATGACTACACAGTGCACCCTTAGTACTTGTCCTAATATATAGGAGACCCAGACATGGCTACACAGGACACCCTTAGTACTTGTCTTAATATATAGGGACCAGACATGACTACACAGGGTACCCTTAGTACTTGTCCTAATATATAGGGGGGCCAGACATGGCTACACAGGGCACCGTTAGTACTTGTCCTAATATATAGGGGGGCCAGACATGGCTACACAGGACACCCTTAGTACTTGTCCTAATATATAGAGGACCCAGACATGGCTACACAGGGCACCCTTAGTACTTGTCCTAATATATAGGGGGGCCAGACATGGCTACACAGGGCACCCTTAGTACTTGTCCTAATATATAGAGGACCCAGACATGGCTACACAGGACACCCTTTGTACTTGTCCTAATATATAGAGGACCCAGACATGGCTACACAGGGCACCCTTAGTACTTGTCCTAATATATAGGGGGGCCAGACATGGCTACACAGGGCACCCTTAGTACTTGTCCTAATATATAGGAGACCAGACATGACTACACAGGGCACCCTTAGTACTTGTCCTAATATATGAGACCCAGACATGACTACACAGGGTGCCCTTAGTACTTGTCCTAATATATAGGAGACCCAGACATGACTACACAGTGCACCCTTAGTACTTGTCCTAATATATAGGAGACCAGACAGGAGGAGGAGACTCCAAAAGAATGGTCAGAGAGATAGGAGGAGAACCAGGCGAGAGCAGTGTCCTTTAGGTCGATGGAGGGAAGCATACTGAGGAGGTCATGGTCAACAGTGTTAAACCGTTTGGAGATGGGTCAATAGTTGGCAGCATCGCTCGGGTCAAGGGCTGTTTTTTTTTTTTTTAGGAGTTAGTAAATTATGAAGTGTTTGAATGAAAAGGGGAAAATAGAAAATACCAGCGGTCAGGGAGAGGTTAAAGATGGTGGTGAGGTGGGTAATGACAGCTGGGAAGAGGGACCAGAGGAGGTGAGAGGGGAGATGGTTGCTAGCACAGGTGGTGGGGCAAGCACCAGAGAGCAGTTTGGAGACTTCTTCCTCTGTCGTTGGTTCTAGTATGGACAGTGAGTGAGTGATGGATGCAGTGCTGAAGAGACCGGGGTCGGGGTTAGCCGTGCGGTTTTCCGAGACTTCTTTTTGGATGTTTTCGTTTTTTTCTTTGAAGTGAGTGGCTAGCTCTCCAGCACTGAGATCTGTTATGGGAGCCTCTTGTTTGTGACTGAGGGAGTGGAATGTATCGAAAAGTTGTTTGGGGTTGTGGGATAGTGAGGAAACGAGGGAAGTGAATTAAGTTTGTAGTTGAGAAAGTCTGCGGGGGTGCAGCTTCATTCAGGGCTCATCTGAGGGTGGTGGAGTAGTGTTCAGCAGCCAGGTTGGGGCACGAGAGGGGAGAGATGGGAACAGGGAGGACCTAATGGTGTTGGCCTGAAACCACCTGCCGTCACCAAGAAACACTAGAGACCACCTGCCGTCACCAAGTCACCAAGAAACACTAGAGACCACCTGCCGTCACCAAGAACCACCTGAGACCACCTGCCGTCACCAAGAACCACCTGAGACCACCTGCCGTCACCAAGAAACACCTGAGACCACCTGCCGTCACCAAGAAACACCTGAGACCACCTGCTGTCACCACGAAACACCTGAAACCACCAGCCGCCACCAAACCACCTGCTGTCACCATGAAACACCTGAAACCACCTGTCACTACGAAACACCTGAAACCACCTGCCACCAAACCACCTGCTGTCACCACGAAACACCTGAAACCACCTGCCGCCACCAAACCACCTGCTGTCACCACGAAACACCTGAAACCACCTGCCGCCACCAAACCACCTGCTGTCACCACGAAACACCTGAAACCACCAGCCACCACCAAACCACCTGAAACCTCTTGCTGCCACTAAAAAACAACTGAAACCACCTGCCGCCACTAACGCCTAAAACCACCTGCCGCCACTAACGCCTAAAACCACCTGCCGCCACTAACGCCTAAAACCACCTGCCGCCACTAACGCCTAAAACCACCTGCCGCCACTAACGCCTAAAACCACCTGCCACCACTAACGCCTAAAACCACCTGCCGCCACTAACGCCTAAAACCACCTGCCGCCACTAACGCCTAAAACCACCTGCCGCCACTAACACCTAAAACCACCTGCCGCCACTAACACCTAAAACCACCTGCCGCCACTAACACCTAAAACCACCTGCCGCCACTAACAAACAACTAAACTTCCCTGCCTCGCTGGTTTCCAAGATGGCCACCACTTCCCTGCCGCTATTCATCTTGACACTGCAGTTCCCGCTATTCCACACTTGTAACTCGCTTCCATATGTTGCTTGAAAAAGGCGGTTTTTAAACGCCGAAACGCGTAGCAAAATAAATATTTTTGACAATTTACGGACCTGTGTTCTGCATCTTATGATTAACCCTTGGAGCGCGGGGAAGATTTTTGTCTTTCTTGTGGTGATTTGTGTTAAGCCCTGGTTATCCTGTGTGCTTTCCTTACCGAATACAGACCAAGGATTTAAGAGGTGAAAAGGCAATCAAGGATACTAGGTGCCAGCGGATATCCCTCGGGGGGGGGGAATCTGCTGAGTACCAGGTGAGTGCCGGTTACTTTTTTGGAGACATACATTGGAGGATGATGTTTTCTATGATGAGGCGCCGATTTGTGTTCCCTTCTATTACTTCTAAGTTTGTAGTTGAGAAAGTCTGCGGGGGGTGCAGCTTCATTCAGGGCTCATCTGAGGGTGGTGGAGTAGTGTTCAGCAGCCAGGTTGGGACACGAGAGGAGAGAGATGGGAACAGGGAGGACTTAGTGGTGTCCGCGAACTGTTGGGTGTAGATAGTCTGTCCTAGAGGTGTGGTAGGTGGGAGGGTCTGGGGAGATTCTAGGGTGCCTGATTGAGGAGGAGAGGAGGTTGTGATCCGAGAGTGGAAGGAGGAGTTGGCAAAGTGGGAGGCAGAGCAGAGGCGAAGGGAAATTAGGTCGAGAGTGTTGCCGTCTCTGTGAATGGGGTTGACTCTGATTGGTTGACATAAAACAGTCTGATCCTACTGGTAATTGTTTTTCTCTGCTCCCATGTATTCCGCGCAGCGCACAATATTCACCTGAACATTACTGAATTTATTATAACATTTATCTGCGAGGGATCAGCAGCATCAGACATGTCACCTCGTATCTATAGATAGTTAGCGGAGGGTATTACTGGGATTTACTGCAACTTTTTATGGTTTTGATATAGATGCCTTGACAGAAGGATCTGTTCAGGACACAAATGGATCAGAAAAAGGACTCAAGGACATTCTAAATATATTCCTTCCATAAGCCTCAAGTCTAACACAACAACAAGAACCGATGTCATCTATCCCCGAGAGCAGCATAAATAAAGAAGATTATCTACAGAATAACCAGCGTTTACTACAGGAGATCCATCTTTTAAGGGCTGAGGCTAAGGACTTTAGACAGCAGGCCCAAGCCTTAAAGGGAAAAAAGACCAGGAGATCCTTAAATTACCTGCTTTCATAGAAAAAAGGAAAAAAAAAAAAAAAAAGGATAGTATCGGCTCCGTCCTGCCGTCACCAAGAAACACCTGCGAGCACCTGCCGTCAGCAAGAAACACCTGCGAGCACCTGCCGTCAGCAAGAAACACCTGCGAGCACCTGCCGTCAGCAAGAAACACCTGCGAGCACCTGCCGTCACCAAACCACCTGCTGTCACCCCGAAACACCTGAAACCACTTGGCGCCACCAAACCACCTGCCATCACCAAACCAGCTGCCGCCACCGAACCACCTGCTGTCATCACGAAACAGAACCTTAGCAGAACCTGATGAAAGGTTCCTAAAAATTTCCTAACTTCCATAGGTTTTCCTTTTCTCTGACTACCTTGCAGTTTAGAGACAAGTGTCTTTGTTGGGGGACTTGTGCCCCAATTATTCTGGACTAGAACTTGGATCTGGCCAAAAAGTACAAATTGTATCAGCAACACCAGAATTCGGTCAGACCATATGCCGAGCCAGTAAAAGAGCCTCAAACCGTCAGCTCAACGAAAGTCCAGAAGAAATAAGGTATTGAACTGGCAGCATGTAGGGATGCAGTAAAATGATGATTTAGTCTCCTATCACAAAATAGTAGCGACGTTTCGGCCTTGCGGCCTGTCTCTGGTCAGTCTGTCCTCCTCCCCTTACTTTTTAATATATCCTTTAAAATACAGTCTTCCAATTACAAAAGGCCCTTTGAAAGCAACTATAATGCTGATGTGGCCCTCAATGAAAATGAGTTTGACACCCCTGACCTAGAGGTATAGCTGGTGATCATGGGGACCCCTCAGGAGACACTCCTGATCTAGAGGTATAGCTGATCATGTGGACCCCCTCAGGAGACACCCCTGATCTAGTGGTATAGCTGGTGATCATGAGGACCCCCTCAGCAGACACCCCTGATCTAGTGGTATAGCTGGTGATCATGAGGACCCCCTCAGCAGACACCCCTGATCTAGTGGTATAGCTGGTGGTCATGGGGACTCCTCAGAAAACACCCCTGACCTAGAGGTATAGCTGGTGATCATGGGGACCCCTCAGAGACACCCCTGATCTAGTGTTATAGCTGGTGGTCATGGGGACCTCTCAGAAGACACCCCTGACCTAGAGGTATAGCTAGTGATCAAGGGGATCCCTCAGAAGACACCCCTGACCTGGAGGTATAGCTGGTGATCATTGGGATCCCTCAGGAGACACCCCTGACCTAGAGGTATAGTTGGTGATCAAGGGGACCCCTCAGGAGACACCCCTGACCTAGAGGTATAGCTGGTGATCAAGGGGACCCCTCAGGAGACACCACTGACCTGGAGGTATAGCTGGTGATCATAGGGACCCCTCAGGAGACACCCCTGACCTAGAGGTATAGTTGGTGATCATGGGGAACCCTCAGTATCAGAGCAGATACGTGAGAATAAACACTGTAAGATACACATATGCTTATATCTTTTTCACACTGTTTCTACAATATATGTCTACCATATAGGCCAGGAAAACTCCCGGTTCATATGATAAATGAACCCATAGACCCCCCACATTCACCCAATGGAGGCCAATTTGACTTCCACTTGAGTGTTTTCAGCCATGCTGCTGCTTTTCCTGCATGGAATAGAGCAGCAGACTGTGTGACTCCATGCAGAACCGGCCAGGAAGAAATGTGCAGTCCGTTAGTGGCATCCATAAAATGTGTTCATCTGCACATACCAACCTATAGGAATATACAGATAGACAATAAACGTAAAGTTACAAACACGACTACATACATTCATGCACATAAACAATATACATACTTCTTAACCCCTAAACACCAGTGTATGCCATACGGTTGCCATGGCAACCCATCGACCCTCCGTAATGTTCATTGATTGTGGCATAAGAGAATAAGAGTGGGGATTGATGTTCTCATGGATCCCAGCTGTTGCAATGAGAGGCCAGCTATCAGTCACTATTGAACCCACACCCTCCACAGGACATAAGTTTCCTGTTGCATTAAGTGTCCCCCAGCCAGGATATAAACTCATGTCATGTTTATTAGGAGCTTTAAGGCGTTTTCCAGACTGCACCCGCTGTCGGTGGCGGGATACACAGGGGTCGGAGCAGAAGCACCGACCACTGTGTAGTGGCCAGCTCTCATAATTACAAGCTGGGGTCTCATCGAAATCAATGGGGACTGCGGCTGCAATTACAAGCTCCATCCACTACATAGAGGTCGGAGCAGTGGCTTCCACTCCGACCCGGGTGTATTCCGACACGGACAGCCGCAGATGCCTGAAAAACCTCTCAATGGGAGCACTGAGCTTCTATTATATTTCCTGCTCCTCTTACGGTCAGGATCGGAGGATAGGTCATTAGTTGTAAAAGCCCGAAACAACCCTCTAATGATATTCTCGCACTATATACATAAGTTCACATATGGCATATACACTGAGCATTTTTCCCCATGCATACGTGTGCCGAAGATGTGCAGTGTATTACAGTACGGGCCAAGGGGATTGATTTCAAGAAACTACATTCACATGCTAAAGAAAAAAAAAAAAAACAGCCCCATTCAACCTCCACGTCACTGCGGGGTTGCAGCAAGTTGTGGACAAGTGATAAGAGACTATTTCCGTACATTCCCTTTAGGTTCTGGAAAGCTTAATGGGGGTGTCAGGGTCTGAACTATTGAGGACTTATCCTCAAGATAGATCATCAATAGTTGATAAATGGGGATCCACTGCTCAGGACCTCCAGCAGTCAGGTGTTATTTGGGCTGCTGTTCCCATGTACAGGGCCAGAAGCGGACAGCTCTTTCCGTGTTGCAGTGGCCAAAGATGGTACTGCAGGTGCAGCTCCGATTGAAATCAATACAATCAGAGCCGCTGCAATGTGTATGGAGATTCCGGCCCTGTAACATATCATCAGTGGGCTGGAATATAGCTGACTGCTAGGGGTGCTTTGCGGTATATCACCACTGATCAACTATTGATAGCCTATCCTGCAGATAGGTAATCAATAGATAAGACCCTAACTACCCCTTTAACTTGCTGATCAGTGGTGGAAGGCAACTCGCCGATTCCATAAAATGAAGGGGCTCCAGTCCTAGTCAAGTCGATTATATTATCTCTGCACAATGTTGCACCCGATTAAGACCTGCGCACGCAGCTGCAGCACTACTCCATGAACAGGTGGGTTTCAGTTGCTGCAACCCCTTCTCTCTAGAGGGACTGCAGCAATTTGGATGGGAACTTGGGCTGCAATAACAAGCCTGGCCACTGCAGTGGGGACACAGCTGTCTGCTCTCTGCAAAAATCAGCCCTGTGCCTGAGTTCAGCAGCCCAGCAAACAGTTGATCAGCGGGGATCTCAATTGGTGGATCCCCATAATTCTGCTATTGATGGCCTATACTAAGCCATCAATAGCTCATTATTGGACAACCCCTCCGTACGAAGCTCTGCGGTGCCCATATGGAAAACCAGTGCAGTCAATAGCTGTATTACCAGTCATATAGATGAGAATATTACTCCGGTCATCTGAGAGGAGGCGCTTGAGCCGAGGCGTGCTGGGCGGTAATCTGCCAGTCAAGACTCTTAGAAAATTTTCCACAGTCACCTGAAAAGAGAAGGCAATATGTTTATAGGTCACATGGTCAGTTCTTTGCTGCAGATTTTCTGTGCAGAGAATCTTCAGAATTTCCACAACCAAAAAAAAGAAAATAATAATAATCGTAATCTGCTTTTCAGATCCGCGGCTGTTGCAGATTTGGTGCAGATTGTCCTGCGGTTTATCTGCTTATTCTCCAGGTAGAAAATCTGCTGTGGAAAAGAATATAAATTGGCAGCTGCTGTTATGGATTTGGTGCGAGCTTACTGCGGATTTCGGCCTCTTGATTGAAGCCTACTGGCCAAAATTCGCAGCGTATCTGATGCTATAATTACATGCTGTGGTTTTTTAATCCACACCACACGCCAATTTCTGAACTAGGTTTATACGGATATTTTTAAAAACTTATCCACTTTGCTGCTACTGTATTGTAGTAGTGCAGTACACAGAAGGGCCTGTAGAGGGACAGAGACAGGACTTCTGGTCGAGGGTTAACCAAGGGGTGGAGCAGGAACGAGATAAAAAGCCAGTTCCTACCAAGGAGAAGGAGAGTGAGAACCAGCGCAGCAGAATAAAGACTGGCAGGAGCCAGGGTTAAAGACATTTACACGTCTCTACACGGCTGGTGCCCATTCCGGTCTCGAAGTCAGCGATCCCTCAGGCAAGAGTACTCCCCTGTGGATTTTCCCTGTGGAGGGTGCACACAGAAAACTCACCCTGTGTGAACATAGAATCATAGAATGGAAGAGTTGGAAGGGACCTCCAAGGTCATTGGGTCCAACCCCCTGCTCAGTGCGGGATTCACTAAATCATCCCAGACAGATATTTGTCCAGCCTCTGTTTGAACACTTCCACTGAAGGAGAACTCACCACCTCCCGTGGTAACCTGTTCCACTCATTGATCCCCCTCACTGGCTAATATCTAATCTGTGTCTCCTCCCTTTCAGTTTCATCCCATTGCTTCTAGTCTTTCCTTGTGCAGATGAGAATAGGGCTGATCCCTCTGCACTGTGACAGCCCTTCAGATATTTGTAGACAGCTATTAAGTTTACTGTCAGCCTAAACATTCCCAGATCCTTTAACCGTTCCTCATAGGACATGATTTGCAGACCGCTCACCATCTTGGTAGCTCTTCTCTGAACTTGCTCTAGTTTGTCTCTGTCTTTTTTAAAGTGGGATGCCCAGAACTGGACATCGTATTCCAGATGAGGTCTGACTAAGGAGGAGTAGAGGGGGATAATTACCTCACATGATCTAGACTCTATGCTTCTCTTAATACATCCCAGAATTGTGTTTGCCTTTTTTGCTGCTGCATCACATTGTTGACTCATGTTCAGTCTATGATCTATTAGTATACCCAAGTCTTTTCCACATGTGCTGCTGCTTAGCCTAATTGCTCCCATTCTGTATGTTCTTTTTTTAATTTTTGTTGCCCAGATGTAGGACTTTGTATTTCTCCTTGTTAAATACCATTCTGTTAGTCACTGCCCGCTGTTCACAGTATTCCAGATGAAGTCGGACTAAGGAAGAGTAGAGGGGGATAATTACCTCAAATGATCTAGACTCTATGCTTCTCTTAATACATCCCAGAATTGTGTTTGCCTTTTTTGGCTGCTGCATCACATTGTTGATTCATGTTCAGTCTATGACCTATTAGTATACCCAAGTCTTTACCACATGTGCTGCTGCTAATCCCAATTCCTCCCATTTTGTTTGTGCTTTCTTCATTTTTCTTGCCAATATTTAAGAGACTTTGCATTTCGCTTAGTTAAATACCATTTTGTTATTTGCTGCCCACTGTTCAAGCTTTTCTAGATCTTGCCGAATCCTCTCTCTCTTCCCTAGTGTTAGATATCCCTCCAAGATTCGTGTTGTCTGCAAATTTGATCAGTTACCCCTCAATTCCCTCCTCCAGAGCATTTCTAGAAATGTTGAACAACACTGGGCCCAGGACAGAGCCTTGTGATACCCCACTTGATACATTCTTCCACTTGGATGAGCAGCCATTTATGACCACTCTTTGAGTACGATCACTCAGCCAGCTGTGAATCCACCTAACAGTTGCCGTGTCAATCCCATATTTGGTCATTTTTTCAATAAAGTATGTCATACTATATCCACCACATTTTCCTGATTAACCCAGTCGGTGATTCTGTCATAGAAGGAGATTAGATTCATCTGGCAATTATCTAAACTTACTAGAGATGAGCGAACGTGCTCGGCCACGCCCCTTTTTCGCCCGAATACCGCGATTTCCGAGTACTTCCGTACTCGGGCGAAAAAATTCGGGGGGCGCCGTGGCGGCACAGGGGGTAGCAGTGGGGAGTGGGGGGGGAGAGGGAGAGAGAGAGGGCTCCCCCCTGTTCCCCGCTGCTACCCCCCGCACCGCCACGCCTCTCCCCGCCCCCCGGCACCCCCCGAATCTTTTCACCCGAGTACTGAAGTACTCGAAAATGGCGGTACTCGGGTGCGTCAGTACTCGAAACGAGTACGTTCGCTCATCTCTAAAACTTACCTATTCCTTCCCGGTCAGTCTCCTTATCACATCTTCTCCTAGTTGAGCTTCTCTAGTGCCCCAGATCAGCTCACTGCAGGCTGGGTCCAGCTTGTTATGAAGGCTGCTTTATCACAAACTCCTTCCTGCTGGGTCAGTGAAGGTCACATTCCTGTGCTGTAGCTTCACTGCCTAGGAAGGAATTGTAATCTATTTGCGTGACCCATTCTCTGAAGAAGATAGGCAGTCCTCCTGCTGGCCTGTGAGCTGTGACATAACATACATTGGAAGGCTGCCAACCAAATGTACGTAACCTCATAGGAAGGAGAAGAATCAGGCAGCTGGAGCTGTGTCGTGGATTTACTTTGTGTCCAACGACTTACTCAATTAGGAATATTTACACCCTTCCATATTAATTCTGAATTGATTATGCGCATAAGAAGTTTTCACACTGACACAGGTTCAGCATGTATAAGCTTCCTCAATTCTGCTTTATTGTTGGGCGCGCAGCCTCTTTTAAAAGGGTTTAACATATCTGCCCATCTGGGCAGGTCAAAGATTACATAGATACAACGTATTTTTTAATTATTGGATAAGCATCTTGCAATTCTTCCATCCTCCGGTCATCTGTGATTGGCCATCAGGTGGTGAACGAGATGAGTGGGTTGTCTTGGACCCACGTGTGGTTCCTTCGATATGATTGGATATTACAGCTTGAACTATTAATTGCACAAATTTCCAGTGTTATTTGCATAAGTTTCCAGGAAAACTGCTTGGGTTATTATTGCGGTAGCTGTTTCAGACTGCGGTTATCTATGTCTGATTTCTACTTCTTCTAAAGTCACAAAACAGATGGAAAATGTAACGTGTTTATACTATATATTATCTTGTCAGCGTTTTAAGAACAGAAGTTTCATTAAAGGAAGTAGATACATTGGATACATAAAAGAAGGCATATCTATATTTGTATCAGTAATGGAAAAGTACTGGCATTTAGTATACAGAATAAAAACAATTTCACTGTCCACTACAAAGGTCCACAGTCCAAAATATAGATATATTGGGTTTCCACTACAGCTGAAGTGACCCCCTGGACTACAGGAGAAGATAAGGGAGGTGAAGATCAGGTAAGTAGACTGATGGGGGAGGAATAGATAAGTAGAGCATTTTTCTTTTTTAGTGACAGAACCCCTTTAACCAATTCACCATTTTGATCTTGTAAGCATCCAATAGCATCTTTGGCTTTTCTTTTGCTTTTGACATACCCCCCAAATCCTTTTTTTATTGCTTTTGGCCTCTGTTGCAAGACTCAATTCATTATTAGCTTTAGCTTTTCTGACACTTGCCCTACAGTTTCTGCAGACCGCAATATACTCTTTTTTAGATATTCTCCCCTCTTTCCATTTGATAAACATATACCCACTTAGGCTAAAAACTGCTTTCATTAACTGATCAATGAAAAGCTTCACCCCAGACCAAACTTGCTTCGCCAGCTGCTCAGCTAATGACCCCCGCTGATCAGCTGATGGAAAAGGTGGCAGCATTGGGAAAAACACTGCAGCCTTTTCTTAGGCCCAACACACCATGTTCATCAGTCACATGGGCTGGGAGCAGCTCAGTCCCGTTCAAGTGAATGGGACCGAGTTGCAGTACCAGGCACAGCCGCTATACAATGTACGGTGTGCCTGGTATGCAGTGAAGTGGCTGCGGCACTCACCTGAGCGCTGCAGCAACTTCAAAACAGCTGCTCAGTGGGGGTCCTGAGTAGCAGACCCCACCAATCCCATATTTATGACCTATTCTGTGGATGGGTCATCAATATTCCAAGTCCCCGTTAAAATTACCATTTAGAGATTATATAAATATAAATCGCTGTGGCCGGTAGCCGGGCGAATGGATCTCGCTGTAATCTGGATCTAAGGGACTTGTTTCTTAGTAACTGCAGATTTTAACACAAGCCTGAAGATGTTCGCGGGGAGGAAAACCTGGAGGGAATCCGTAAAGCTGGGGATCTTGATTATTGCATTCACCACCACGACTACTCGAGGGCTCTAGGTCAATAGATTCATTGTAAACCTTAAGAACGCCGTCCGCCATGTAAGACGCTGCAAGCACGGGGTAAGATGGAGTGAGTCATGGAAGACTGTCTCATAGCAAACCTTCACACTGAATCACTGCATATGTAATTACAGATGAGGAAGGCATCCAGAAGGGTGAGGGGCTGCAGCAGCTCTTCTGGCATTTTCGGATTAAAGCAAACACGGTGGGAGGAAAAAAGTTTTTTCTTTCCATGACGTTCTGGAAGCTGAAGTTTGAAGTTCTTTTTCTTCCTTCTCTGTGTGGGAGATGAGGATTAGCTGAAGAAAGTTCACTAAATCCGATTTTCAGCACGCTCATCACACGTGGATAAGAAGCTTTGTAATCAGATCTGGATTAATGGAGAACACAAGGGAACCTACTGAGTGGTGATCTGGATAACCTGCACATACATTAGATGGAGGGGGTGCAAACAGGCGAAACGGAGACACACAGGCATATGAGAGGTGCACACGTGACACCCCTTCACGCGCTGTCCGATTTACACAGATGTTGCACATTGTCAACATTTTACAGACAAGAGTACAATGTGCAAAGTATTGTGACACACATAAAATGATGAAATTCAATTTTACTCACTTTTTACAAAGATTGTGTAACCCTCCGCCGCTGCTTTCCACCAAATCCCCCATAGATGTATGCAGGGATTTGCCCCCATTCCTCGAGGAGAGCCAGTGATACGGGGGATGATTGGCGTGTTGGACGCATGACTGCGGCGTTGTAGTTCGAAACAAAGATGCTCGATGGGATTGAGATCCGGACTTTGGGACGGCCGATGAAGTTTGCAAAGCAGATGTTCCGCTTCTCAAACCAAGCCTCAATACTGCGTGCCGTATGACATGGTGCTGGGTCATGTTGGTAGAGACATGCCTAAATACTGCGTGCCATATGACATGGTGCTTGGTCATGTTGGTAGAGACGTGGAGTTATAAAGTATTACCGCAGGGTAGGTAATGCCACATTGTCTGGGAGGTCTCTGTACCCATTGGGGTTGGGGTGGGCTTCACTATAACCAACGGTCCTCGTCCTTCCCAGCAGTAACATTCACCACCATAACCGAACTTTCTCCAAACCTCACTGTTGGGGCATTGCAGCCGTGTAGATACCACTTTTCAGGCAACAGTCACACCCTAGTGCGGCCGTCCGATCGGAAGATTGTTACTGTGATTCAGTGGTCCACAACACTTGCTTCCGCTCACAGTCTGACGCTCCGAGTCCCATCGCAGGCGCCGCTGTGCATTCACTGCTGTGATGTTGTGTGCAGCCGCTCGTCCATGGTAACCCTTCACATGCCATTCCCTATGGATGGTTCTGGTACCAATGGATGTCCCAATGGCCCGTGAGACCTCCTGAGTGAGTGTTTTGGCAGATTTAGTGCATGATGCCTTCACAGCTCATACAAGGCTTCGTACCGCGAATCCATCAGGACTACGCTTTGGCTCATCGGGGTCCCTTATTCAAGGATTTCTTCATGACAACTTAGAAGTGGTTCCTCACGCTCCCTACCCACCTGACCTTGCACCTAGCGATCTATGGCCTTTTCCAACTATGAAGAATGCTCTCCACGGTCGCACGTTTTACCACTCTGGCATCAATGATTTTCCACCCCTAATTGATCATGCAATCACGGCATCGACTTCGTGAAAAATGCGCGCGTTAATCTCCCTGTTATGTTGAGAAGTGACGAGACTGCCGGGTTTCTGGGGTAAGCAGTTGTTTAGAAAAAATATTAGGAGACCACCTTAGAACTTGAATGACCCTGGCATTAACATGGCTACCACCATGCTAAGAGGTGATGGCATATCATGGTGCGTCACTGGATCCAACAACCTCTGCACGAAACTGATACACCTGCGCAGAATTACAGCCAAGAAATCAGTATGCATGCCAATGAAGAAGAGGGATG
Organism: Eleutherodactylus coqui; assembly: GCF_035609145.1. Lineage (NCBI taxonomy): Eukaryota > Metazoa > Chordata > Amphibia > Anura > Eleutherodactylidae > Eleutherodactylus > Eleutherodactylus coqui. The sequence goes on from NC_089839.1 coordinate 302,942,281, forward strand.
AGCCCGGCGCAGGGGGGAGGGAAACGTTTATGTCCTCTCAGCTCATTGGAATACAGCGCTACAAAACTTCAAAAGCAGAATGTGAAGGTAGCGGGGCGCGGAGTGCAGAACCAAACAGCAAGAAGGAAATCTCATTAGCAGGGATGTTAAAGGTTCATCATGGATTGCAATGTAAAGACTTGATGACAAGTTCCCTTTAGTCTTAGGAAAGCTTTCACTCAAGTTCTCTCAGTGCAACTTGATGTTCTTCCCTCCAGGAACCACTCCAGTTTATGGCAAAGAAACTGCATCAACCTGCAACCTGGCATCAACCTGCAATTCCCCAAATCCTCTCCCAGTTTACCTGGAACCACTGCAGTTTCCTGAAACAGAGCAACCGGCAGGGCTGGGAGCATTTACATACGCAATTAAAGCCTATTTTTAAAAAAAGTGAGTTTTTGCCCCATTTTCTGTTACCTCGTAACCCCTGTAGTCCACTTCCACGTTATCTCCGTAGACATTCAGCTCCATGTTCTTGTGGCTGAACACTGTGGCTGGTTTGGGGTTCCTGGAGTTACACGCCATGTCGTCCGCAAGCATCAGGATGATGTGACTGTAAGAGGGGAGAGAGGAGGGAGCGTCATACAAAGGAACAACACGAGAGCCATACTGGTGAGCCGACCAACACAAACAGTCCTAGAACAAAACACTGGGCGCATATATAACAAACAGGTTACTTTGGGGTGAAAACTCTGCATCAGACGTGTTTTTCCTTAAAGGGGTTGTCCCAAATCCTAAGTGTTTGCAAATATAAAGTGTTTTCACCCCGCCGCAGAAACTCCATCATGCTTTTCTTCCTGTTGCCAGGGGCCATCCAACAGTAGTTTGCGCCGCATGCGCAGATGTCCCCCACTCAGTAGCGCATACTCTCCTCGTGTCTCTGCAGTAAAAGGTCACATGCACATTAACACGAATGCTACTGTGCAGGCGGCTCCCGCGACGAGTGCAGAGCACACAGAACAGGCGTGTGTAACGAGTTCCCAGGTGCAGGGCCACCCCGACAACCTCCCGGCAATACTGGAGCTACAAGGGTGCAAAATCAGGATGAACGGACATGGAGAGACTTGGCCAGTGCGTAGGGATGGTCCTTTTACACAGACGGAGTTCTCCGCCTGATGTAACGATGCTGATTAAATGCATGTCGATCAGGCGCTCGTTTGATTTCCCTTTATACGGGCTGAGAATAGGCTTAAGGGCAGTATGGAATGATTGTAATTATCACCGTTCGTCCCCATTGGCTGGCTGTACACCTCCCTGTTCACATGGGAAAAGGTTCAGCCAATCAGTAAGCATTTTTATGCTCGCTTAAACTAAACGGTCAGCCAGTTATTGAGCATTCAGTCGTTCATAGGCTGATCATTAGTCCTTGTACATGACCCAATCGTCAGGCGGGCAATCAGAGGAATGTTCAGGCTTGGTAATGGGCCCATGTTAAAGGGCTTTTCGTGTATATAAAGAGTATTTAGGTTATCTTATGACTTGAACAGCAACTTGGTGCTGTTAGGGGACGCAATAGGGAGCCGGGTCAGTGATTTTTTTTTAATACTTGCCCGTTCCTGTGATCCAGCGCTGTTCCTCTCTGAAGTTGTTGTGCGGCAAGAAAATCTGACTCTTTTCAGAGTCTAGCGCTCTCCCATAGACTTGTATAGGAGAGCGTGCACGGTACTCTGAAGACAGACAGATTTTTTTGCCGCACGACAACTTCAGAGGGGAGCAGTGCTGGATTACAGGAACAGGAGAGTATTAAAAAAAAACAAAAACCATGATCTGGTTCCCTTTGACCCCTTAACCCTGCAGGGTGTACAGTTATGTCCTGCACGTTCGGGGGTATGCATGGAGATCGCGGGGCGGTCTCGCTCCATACATTACAGGTACTGGCGGTTTCTTATAGCTGACACCCACCGGCAACAGCTCCGATAAGTCGCGCCGCTCATTGGAGCTGTTAACCCTTTAATCCCCTACCCATCGCCATCCCAAGATAACATTTGCGGGGGGCTGATGGGCACGGAGAGAGCAGCCTCTCTGTCTAACTACCTAGATGTACGTCACCCCTAATACTACCAATTCTTCCTGGAGGCCACAGGGTGCTCCTTATGGTGCCCGACGGGCAGTTTGCCCATTCGTCCCTCCTATGAAGAGATTAATCAGCATAGAATTACAGATGTAAAAATGAGGCGACGGTAAAAGGCGGATTTCCCTTTTCAGCATTTCAAATCTATCAGCACCACTTGACATTGGTCTACCAGGGATCGTGGGAGCCACCAATCCGAGCGCATACTGCAAGTACTGCACATTATTAGTCCGCTAGTGAATGTTAGGGCTCGTCTCCTCTGGACGGGACCACATCCGAAATTCCAGAACTCCTCGCCGGTGCCGGGCTCATTAGCACTACAAGGAAAAAATAACTTCTATTCTTCCCCTTGAACAAAGAATATAATGCAAAATTCAGCGACTTCCCTCCTTCATCCGCCTGGGAAAAGGCAAATTAATTTAATCGGTCGCCAAAAAAGAAAGAGAATACATTAAATAAGAATGTGTTGTGCGGAGCGGTAACCAGCCAAGGAGGCTTTAATAGGTTCCTTGTTCAGTCGGCGCTCACATCAAAGTGCATGAAAGCCGCCGTCACAAAGGAAGGTCTTCTTTCAAGTTATTGTCATGCGGAAGATCAGGGCGACGTGACCGCGCCGGCTGGAGCAACTGTGGCGGTATTTTTGGGGTCTCGCATTCATCCACGACGCCGAGATCCTGTAATGCACTGAGCAGACATGGCTTTCATTTATGTGTCTTCAGACTCTTAAACTAGTCCAGTCCAACATGGCACCGCAAGGGAACCAGTCCTAGACACAGGAGCTTACAGAGGCCATGCAGCCAGAATACTGGAAACCAGCAGACTTTCAAATGCAGCTTTGGTTGTGAATGGAGAAATCAGTGCTCATTTAAAATGGCCTGTGCACAGGCCAACACAGTATATATGGGGGTATAAACTATCGTCAAAGGGGTTGTCCAGTTGTAAACTATTGATGGCCTTTCCTCAGGATAGGTCACCAATAGCAGATCAGCAGCGGTCCATCACCCAGGACCCCCACTGATCTGTTGTTGGCTCAGCCAACGCGTGCACTGAGCCGATTTCTGAAGGACGCAGACAGCTCCATTCCCACAGTAGTGGCCAGGCTTGGTATTGCAGGCCTATTCATTTCAATTGGGACTTGACCTGCAATAGCAAGCCTGGCCACTGCTGTGGAAATGGAGCCATCTACTTCCTGCAGAAGCCAGCTCAGTGCATGAGTGCACCTGCCCAGAGAACAGATGATTGGCAGGGGTCTCTAATGGTGGACTGCTGCTGATCTAACAAGGATAGGCCATCGAAAGTTTACAACCTGACAACCTCTTTAATACAATTGCTCATACATTTTCATCCCCTACTCCCACAAGGTTGGGGCAATGACTGAGTGAACGTACTTTGTAGCGAATGTTCATTGACGATCATTGGGCAGTGGAAAAGAAACCCCCTTTAGGAGCTATGGAATTAGATTCACAGTCTTAAAGTGCCAAGCTCACAGACACTAATGAAGACACAGCCAGCACGTACAGGGGGCAGCCTGGCAGGCCTCTGCCAACAGGGAAAGAACGATCCAGCATGTTGGAGTTCAACGTACCAGACTTTTGCTCACCAGGGAGATAAGCCAATCGAGGTGTCTGGCAGAATCCTATTCTTCTCTTTCCCCTGACACACACTGACACACACACAACTGATCAGAACGCGCATAGCTATTGGGGCGTTGGAAGAGAGAGCGGTTGTCCAATGGGGGGGGGGGGGGGGAGGTTCGCCAAATACATTGCTGGATGATACACTTACCTTTTATTGAACTGACTGGAGTTTAAGACCCCAGAGATACTACGGTCTGCGATGGAACCCCAATGGGTAGAGGTGCAGTACGGTTTCCGTTTTTTTGGAGGAAGATGTTCTCTAATAACCAATTGTGATGTTTTTATGAAGCACCAGCTGCTGAAGATGGAACAACTCCCAGTCGTTATTACAAGACTTGTTTAAGGCCTCACATCCACGGCACGTGCGCATATTTCATGCAGATTTCCGGGTCATCTTAAAATTGATTTTTTTTTCTTGCAGGAAATCACGCATTTTTCCACAACCCCACGTTTTTAATTGCTTCTAACCTTCAAATCCACAGCGGATCCACAGATGTATTTAAATGTATTTGCGGATGCACTGCGGATCCTAAGCTTCCATAGAGATGAATGGAGCCAGATCCGCAGGTGATCCGTAGTCAAATGGAGCATGCTGCGATTTATTATCCGTACGTGGCATCCGCAGGACTTAAATGAAGTGCAGATGCTCGATGCTTCTCAATAGGCGGCAAGAGCTGCAGGAGACCCGCACGGATTCATTAAAAAAAAAAAATCCGTCCATGGACATTGGGCCTAACATTGACTTGCAGGAATGCTGCCTTCCTATAGGTGGCGCTGCAGAGGTATTGTTCCATCTTGCCATTTGCATATTTCCCAGAGGAGCATGCATGGCCTTACAAGTCTCCTCGCTTCTCGGTTCTCTCCATATGTAGAAAGGATCCCTTCCCGACCCGGGAGAGTGGGTCACGCCCTGCAGATGCTGCAATCATAAAATGACCCAGTGTCAGTGACCGCGGGTAGCTAACCGTTGGCACCGCTATCTAGAGCACAGCGCGTGCTTTATACGGCATGCTCCGATATTCTACCACAATCCCAAAAACATGCAGAAATTGCTCCAATCAATCAGACAACGGGGCGCCTCCTGCATGTGAATCCTGGGAATACCTCCTTACTCCCTGCAGACCTACAGAGCGATAACAATCACTTCACATCCTTCTACGGTTTCTCTCTTGGGTAGCCGCTTAATTGGAGCCATTTTGGTTTTGATTGCTTTATTATAATTAGACGCAGTGTGCGCAAAACATGGAGCGACTGGCGAGGCGCAGCAAACAATACCGAGAGGAGGCTGACGAATCTCCTAAATTCTTCATGGCGGATGATACGGCGCATCGTTCTGTTGCTGGGAGACTCGCCATCCTAATTAGAATGCAATTAAAACATAATTGTTTGGGCTGCAGAACAGATGAGCGCCAAGAGCCCCTGTGAAAGGGACGGGGAACTAGGACAAAAAAAGGCTTTATAAATGGCGTGTCTGTAAGTAATCAATGGATAATACGTAAAGGTGTGCCCGAGACCCCAAACCACCATTTATTACCCTGGCTTTACGTTAGTGAACAAATCTGCTGCTGCGACGAGTTTCGATTTCCCAGGTCCCACTGACGTCACATGTACAGACCCCCATGAGTCTCTGCAGCTTGGCGTGTGGGTATGTCCGCCTCGGTGGGGACGTCCTTTCAGTCGAAGTGTGAGCTGATGTCTAGTCCAGATCGGCACATGTAAATGAAATGATGGCCCCACCTAGACGGATCGCAGTTCCAACCAGGTTAAAGGCAGCTTTTACAACAGCGACTTGACTGCAAGTTTGTTCTGTGCAACCCAACGAGTGGAATAGAGGCTTCGGGTCTCGGACATCCCCTTTAACATCTGGCATCTCTCCATTACCTCACCCTTTTATATGCAACATAAAAATATATGTATACTCACACAGATGCATGTAAAATACATCTGGATAAGAGGTCAGGCGGAGGCGACGCTCCTAGGTGCCTACAGCTTGTGGCTAGTTCCAATTGATAGCTATGGAAATTCTTGCGGCTCGGCTACAAGTTTCAAATTGGCTCCTGGATTGGTCCAACTGGCTCGGGTAGGTTGGATGGGGCCCTTCTATAAAAAGGTGTTGACAACGTAGGTCTATATATCCTATGTGGGTGTATGGATGTCATATTGGGGGGGGGGGGGGGGGGGGAGGTACACCATGTAGGGTTTCCCTAACTGCAGATCAGAGACCCTCTCTGTAATAGGAGATACCGTTGCAGCAGACCCACCATGGACGGCCATTTATCTGACTAGCCACATAGTACATTTCCCCTGCAGTGGTCGCTGCAAAGTAAATCGCCTGACTGGCACCAATTTTGCTCCAGCCAGGACTGCAATTTAGTAGATCAGCTGGTCATCTCAGAGCCCGCTTCTGAAAGGAGCTCCCCATTGTGAGGCTTAAAGGGGTAGTCCAGGTGTGAAATGATTAAGGATTAGAGATGAGCGAACGTACTCGGCCACGCCTCTTTTTCACTCGAGCACCGCGATTTTCGAGTACTTCTCTACTCGGGTGAAAAGATTCGGGGGGCGCCGTGGGTGAGTGGGGGGTTGCAGAGGGGAGGGGGGGGGGGGGAGTTAGAGAGAGAGAGCTCCCCCCTGTTCCCCACTGCTACCCCCTGCTCCACCACGCCATTCCCCGCTCCCCGGCGCCTCCCAGAATCTTTGCACCCGAGTAGCCAGGTACTCGAAAATAGCGATGCTCGAACGAGTAATTACTCGAAACGTTCGCTCATCTCTATTAATGATCTATCCTTGATATAGGTCGTCAATAGTTAATCATCAGTAGTCTGCAGCTCTGGATCTGGGAAAATCAGCTATTCTTTAGGTGGCAGTCAGTGTGAACAGTGCTGGAAGATGACGGCTCTGTCCATGCGGTAACAACCGGGCTGGTAGTGCAGGCTAACTGCATTCAATGTAATACCAACCCAGGCCACTACAATGTAAACAGAGCTGTCAGTTTCCGGCTTCATCCATACTGAAAGTGCTTGACAACAACTAGGGGGTCCAAAGCTGTGTATTCCCATTGATCACCTATCCTGAGGATAGGTCATCAATAGTTTCAGACTTTACAGGGGTTTTCCCACTTCTAGCTGTTATGCTGCAGGAAATAGATAGCTCCGTGGACTGCACAGTGGCCTGGGTTGGTACTGCAGCCCGAGTCCCATTCACTTCAATAGGATTCAGCTTGCAGTACCAACCCAGGTCACTGTGAAGAGTAAAGAGCCGCCTGCTTCCTACAGCAAAGCAGCAAGAAGTAAGACAACCCCTTTAATTTAGCCTTCTTCTGTGCATCAGCCTTCCATGGATTTGTGCCATAAAGACCAGTGGCATGCCTCCTAGTAGTGATAGATACTAGACAGATGTGCAGGTTGTAGACCCCTCCAGAGGCGGGCTCTGCTCTACAACACTTAGAAAGGTTCCTGGGCACCCAGTGAGACGTAACGCATATATATATGGCACTGTCAGGACCTGTCGGGTGTTGCCAGGACCTGTCAACACAATATAAGACTCATAAGCGACCAGGAACAGTGGCGCCCTGGTAGCAGCAAATAATACACAGATAATTGGGAAGAGGTTTAACCCTTTGCAATCCAATTTTGGATTCAGGGTTTCCTAGGGGGCTCTCTCTTTCTGCCATTACACAATGGCGCCATCTGCTGGCTAGGGCCAGTACTGCTGTATTGGACATGCTGGAGAGGCCCCACGACAGCAGAGCGGCCAGTAATCTACAGTAAGAATACCCTGCCGGACGCCTTCCGACATGGGAGCTGTACAGCCTTCAATCAGAATATCTTTAGACGTCAGACAGTGGATTGGAAGGGGTTAAAGCAGATATTTTCCAGAGTTTTCCCAAGGTCTCCTGAATGTGCCAATTACCATCTCTATTCACCGTGGTCTAGAACCTGCGAGACGCTCCGGTACATGAAGGCGATGTTCTCCTGTACGTCTCCTTGGCTTGCTGCTTCTCCAGCAATCTGTTCCAAAAATATCTCAAGTAAATTGGCGAGATGCCGCTGCCCGACTCCTGACTCACGCTTTGTGGATAACTTCAAATAAAAGGTGGCCGGAGCGCCCCCAATCATGGCTGCAAGCGGACGGGGGATTGCGGAGGCATTTGATCTGATACGATAGGACTTGGGAATGAAAACATTGCGCTGTACGTATGTAGAAACGAGTCCTCTGGAGGAAGCTGCCGGATTATGATTCACCTTTCAAGTGATTACCCGGGGAAAGAGGCGCAGCTTCCTTTTATCCGCTGACAGGCAGATAATAAAAGACTGAAGGAACGTTCTGTACTTTCTGTTCCAAAAACTGTTCTGCAGCAACACAAAGACTAGAAAGGACGCTTCTGGCGTTTAGGAGGCGGCGATGACTTTAGTGATGTCCCCGTGTATTTTCTTATAACAATTTATTTCCTCGCGGCTCGCAATGTTCAACTAAATGCAAAAATCTCAAGGTGACAGAACAGCAGAGACCTTGTACCCCCCAGCGGCTCATCGCACTACGGCGCATTGATACGTGTTCAGGGCCGAAGTCTGTGGCTCCCCAACATTGCAAAACTACAATGCCCAGCATGCACTGAGAGAGGCAAGAGGTTGCAGTTGCACTATAATAGTAGAGTTTTTCCAGCTAATTAAAATATCCTTAAAATTCTCTAAATAAAGCCAAACCGGTGAAATATTTTCTTACGTTATATAACTAGTCCCCCAAGTATAATCAGTTAGTCACTCCTTTGTATCTGAAAATCCTCTTCAGGTAGTTCATGTTATCTCATGGTGACCGTCTGGGCATTACTTGTATGTCTGTTCTCTCCAGGAGTCACTATTTCAGTCACATGATGTCGCTGCATGCCCTGTACCACACAGGCTCTCCACAGGGGGGGGACAGAAACTCCTACCACAGTTAGGCCTCTGGCACACTAGCCACATATTACTCAATGTAGCAACACACCAGCAAGGCTGCCTGAAAAAAGTAATTGAATGAATAATTCTGATCCACTTCATGCAAGAGACTCTCCAATTTAAGTCAGCGTGCTGTTTTTTGTTTTTAAATTGACAAAAAAAAAAAAAAAAAAGAATTGGACGTGTTTCAGTTTGTTTTTTGCAGATGTGAAAAATGGATGGCCTACATACTCCAGTGTGCACCCCATAATAATGGAGAGGATCGCTCATTCTCCTGACTGTACATTTATGATCCTTATCCTCTATATTCTCCCAAATAAGCTAATGATATGAACACTGCCTTCCCAGCAGGCAGAGATGGTACTGTTTCTAGCTGGTCATGTGATGCTGTGCTGAAGCATCATGAAATGGTTAGCACGGCATAGCAGAATAGAAAACAGTAGAAAAAATGAAAAGCAAGATGTTGTCTGATAAGCATCAAACAGGAGGATGCACAGCGTGGATGTGAATGCAATCTACATAGAAAATACAGTGTTTACCCCAAAATACGACACTGTCTTATATTAATTTTCGCCCCAAAAGAGGCACAGTGTCTTATTTTACTCACCTGGCCTGCGGCGTCCGAGTCCCTTGCGCTGATCTCCGATGCTGCGGCAGGTTTCCGTGTCCTCTGCGCTGACATATCACTCTCTTTCGGGTGATGGGGCTTTGAATACCCCACCTTGAGCAAGTGAGTGCTGTGATTGGATCACGAGCGCTGCTGGCTCAGCCAATCAGAGCCGGCGGTCAATGAAACAATTACAGCCATTCAGTGATGTCATTCACTGATTGATCGAGCACCAGCTCTGATTGGCTGGAGCTCGATCCAATCACAGCACTCGCTTGCTGGAGGTGGGGTATTCAAAGCCCCGTCACCAGAAAGAGTGATATGTTAGCGCAGACGACACGGAAGCCTGCTGCAGCGCCGGAGATCAGCACGAGGGACTCAGACGCCGCGAGCTAGGCGAGTATTGAGGTTTTGTTTTTTTCCATGTAGTTTAGCTAGGGCTTATTATCAGGGAAACACGGTACCTCGAGAGTAACAGACAATTAAAAGAGATGTGCAGGTATGGAGAAATGTGCTTTTATTGGAGTGTCCCTTTAATCCATATTACTAATTCCCTGATGTTCTTGTTCCAACACTTCTCTGGTCTCCAGCCAGTCTCTACTTCTGGTCAATCTTGACTGGGGTCAGCGCTGTGGCCAGCTGACTGCAGCGGCCACATGTCCATACTGAGTGGAACCAGGGAGTAAGGACAGAAGGAGGAACCATTGGAATGGGAGTAGTAGGGATCAGTAAGGTGGGTGATGTATTTGATTATTTTACACCATCCCAAGCCTTTGGAAAAAAAAAAAAAAAAGCAAAAAAAAAAAGTTTTACTGCGTTCGTAAAGACGAGAGATAAGCAAGTATACTCGCTAAGGCTAACTACTTGAGTGAGTAGTGCCTTACTCAAGTATCTGCCCGCTCGTCTCTAAAGATTCGGCTGTCGGCGCGGGTGACAGGCGAGTTGCGGTGGCGAGCGGGGGGGGGAGCGAGGGAGAGAGAGATCTCCCCTCCGTTCCTCCCTGCTCTCCCCCGCCCCCCTCTCCCTCTTTACAGACGAGCGGGAGGATACTCGACTAAGGCACTACTCGCTCACCTCCAGTAAAGTCCCAACCAATGACAATATTTTGCTATATATATATATATCTCGCTTGGTGAACGCTGTAAGAAGAATTTTAAGAAGTAATGCCAGAATTGCTATATTTATTCTATTTACCTCCCAATAAAAAGCAATCCACAAGTCATGTGTACCCCAAAATGGTACCAACAAAAACTACAACTCATCCTGCAAAAAACAAGCCCTCATATCGCTCTATCACCGGAAAAATAAAAACGTTCTGCGTCTTTAAATGCGGCGAAGCACAGTCAATTATTTTTCTTTAACCCCTTAATGACATGGCCTATTTTGGCGTTGAGGACCAAGCGATTTTTTGGTATTTTTCCATCTCCATTTTTCAAAAGCCATAACTTTTTTATTTTTCCGTGGACGCGGCCGTGTAAGGGCTTGTTTTTTGCGTGGCGATCTGTAGTTTTTATCGGTGCCACTTTTGGGTATATAGACAATATCGTAAATTTTTTATTTTATTTTTTTAATAACAGGGAGAGAAAACGCATCAATTCTGCCATAGATTTTTTTTTTTTTTTACAGCGTTAATCATGCAGCATAAATGACACACTAAAATTTTTCTGCGGGTCGGTACGGTAACAACGATACCAAAATTGTTATATTTTTTTAGGTTTTTACACTTTTACCCCTTTTTTTGGAAATCTTTTTTTTTTCTCTATAGCTGCATTCAAAGTCCTGTAACTTTTTTATTTTTCTATGTACGGAGCTCTTTAAGGGCTTATTTTTTGCGAGACGAGCTGTAGTTTTTATTGGTACCATTTTGGGAAATGTACGGCTTTTTTGATCACTTTTATTGCATTTTTTGTGAGGCAAAATGCTAAAAATTAGCATTTTGCCTCTGTTTTTTAGCGTTTTTTTTTACGCTTTTTGTCGTACAAAATAAAAAGCGCGTTCAACTTTTTGTACACGTCGTTACGGACGCGTCAATACCCAATATGTGGGGTTTTAGTTTTTTTTCCCTTTTTTTATGCTAATATTAGAAAAAGCATAAAAAAGGGGTTTTTTACATTTTTTTTTTTACATTTTTCTTTTTTTTACACTTTTCTTTTCTTTTTTTTATACTATTTGAGTCCCTCTGAGGGACTTACATCACTGTGCCTATGATCGCTGTCATAAGGCATGGCAGAGCTACTGCTCTGCCATGCCTTATCGCTTGTACAGCGATTATAGGCACAGGCAATACAGGACGCCAGTGTCTGGCGTCCTGTTGCCATGGTGACAGGCCGGGCTCTCGCGATAACATCGCGAGTTCCGGCCGGAGACACACAGGGATCGCGATCCCTCTGTGAACTCTTTCCCTGCCGCGATCTACTTAGATCGCGGCAGGGAAGGGGTTAACAGCGGCGGGCGCATCTCCGATGTCCCCCCGCTGTTGGAGCGGGACGCCGGCTGTGACTGACAGCCGACTCCCGCTGCGGGATAGCGCGGGATCACATGTGATCCCGTGCTATCTCCAGGACGTACCAGGTACGTCATGTTGCGGGAAGTACCAGGCTGCCATGACGTACCAGGTACGTCCAGGAGCGGGAAGGAGTTAAAAATGTGTTTTTCTTATGCTAAAGCAGTAACAGATGGATCTGTATAAACTCAGTAATCGTGTCGATCAGATAGGAAAGTTATCAGGTGTTAAACACTGAAAAAACTAAAGCCCAAAATAAACCCCCTAAATGTTATATACAAGTCCCCTATATGGAGAGGATAATCCATACTGTACATGCCAAAAAAATAGTCTCTCACCTATCAGGAATTCCAAGTCTTTTAACACTTCGGTACACGGAAAGAGTATTCGCCACATGCCGGTAATTGAACCAAAACCGAGAGGTACAAACCTGAAAAAGAAAAGTACTGAAGGTTAGTAAGTTGCCGACCAGATAGGGTACTTGTGCAGAAGCCCTTGCAGATCAAATGGCGGAAGCTGATGGCCCATTAGAACACACTGTGCCGGATCTACATACTACTTGCTGCACCGCCACCTCTGGGCCCCAAGAGTGCTATAGGTGATGTATTACACATCCTATATGGTTCTGTAACACGAGACCTGGAGAGTCTTTTACATCAGTGTCCCCCAATTCCAGTCCTCAGGGACCGCCAACAGGCCATGTTTTCAGGATTTCCTCAGTGTTGCACAGGTGATGTAATTATTGTCTTCACCTCAGACATTGCCACAGGTGTTCTTACCATAGGATATTCTGAAAACATGACCTGTTGGTGGTCCCTGAGGACTGGAGTGAGTTGGGGACCCCTGTTTTACATGGATGTTTGCTCACTGGATCATCTGCCCGTGTGAAGGGCCGCCAAACATTTGAAAAAAGTGAGCACAAGGTCGTTTGTTGGGTGACAGGGTTTTCGTTGCCATGTAAAAGATGCCGCTGCCAGCAGCACACCGCCCCGTGTAAGCAAGGAGTGTGCTGCCGCCAACAACTAGAACTGTATGTGCGGGAATGATTGTATGGTCAGCAGTACTAATCACCCTACTGCAGCTGAGGACCCCCGACAAACCTGCAGAAACACTCATGGGGGTCCGTTGCTGGCAGATCGTCCGCCAGTGTAAAGGCTTCCACAAAATAGCGAAGATCTCAAGTTCTCATCAACACTTGAATCGCGCAGTTTAGGAAACAGGAGCTGCTTTTGGCGCACACCACGGACAAAGCAGGTAACGTCTTTACTAAGAGCGGAGACCTACTGAACACCATCAGGTAAGTCACCGCTCTTCACAAAGGAACTTACCTGAAGCGGGTGCAGTGCGGGGTCCTGAAACGGGTGGTTTCCTGCCTCAGCTGTAAGTAAAGAAGTTTATACTTCCCTGCTCGGACTGCGGTGCGCCAACAGCAGCTCCCGTTTCTTTAAATGTGTGATCCTCCCAACGTGCCGCCTGGATCCCAGCGGGTCGCTACAGAGGAGCAGCAACCATAAGATCAAAAGCGCCTGCCGTGGCGGATGAGGGGAGCAGAAGCCCACGTGTTTGATCTGTACCTGAAGCTCCATATAATGTCTCCATCACATGTCCTGCCCGCACAAAGAGAAGGCAGAGACTACATAGTCTGAGACTAGGACTCTACAAAGCCTGGAAGCTTCATATATAGCGCCATCTATGAGAGACGAATGGTACTACAGTCTATTTACAGCAGCTAACAGAAAGCAAAGCCACACAGCGCCTACTTCAGCCTTCGCGCCAAGTCAGGCTTTGTTGTTTACGGCATCATAAATGTACTAACCTTCCCTGAGAAATCTCTGATGGTAAGTTGCAGCGATATCACCGCTTTATCTGGAGGTCATCCAGACCCATCGCTACAGGCATGGGATATTTATCAGCAAATGGCAAGAATTTTAACATAGATCAACAATTTAAAAGCGAACGGCACCTTTACACGGAACAATTAGCGTTCAAACGAGTAAAAATAAACATAATCCGTGCGAACGCAGCCAGCGATTTAACAATAAATTCTTAAGTACCAAGCACCGTAAATTTAGTGCTTGGTACTGGGCTTTAATTCCGGCGCGGGATTAAAGATTCTCTCCTGCAATCAAGCAGGAGCAGGTCGGGGTCTTCAGTGGTCAGACACAGCTTTTAACCGCTTCTTCAATCTCCTTTTCATGCTACATGGTGCTCATGTGACCACTGGGTGCCCCCTGTTACAGAAGAGCTGCAGGGTCCTAGCAGACCCTGATCAGCTCTGTTAGTGATGTCACTACTAGGGGATGTTTTCCTCTGTAACTTGGGCTCCTATGGATGCCTCAACTACAGGGTAAGAGCTAATGCCCACGGCTGAATTTCTGCCGCGTTTTACACGACGGAAATCCGCAGCGTTGTCCCGCAGTTATTAAGTTCTATTGCACCTAATAGCTCAATGCTCACACAGCGGAATTCCACTGCGTGAAATAAACCGCGGCATCTTCTAAATGCTGCGGGAATACCCGTGGCCGGCTTCCATTGTCGTCAATGAAAGCCGGCCGTCACGCTATACTTCTGCAGTAGCACAGCGGAAGTATAACGTGAATACTCTTCCCCACCCACCGCCGGCAGTATCATGCGGGACTTCACACAGCGGATCCGGGAGGTAAGTATGGTGTCTTTGGGGGAGGGGTTACGGACTCCGCTGTGGAATTCCACTGGCGGAGTCCGTCACGGCCATGGGCATGAGGCCTAAAAGTATGAAGTTAAAAAAAAAAAAAATTAAAAAATTAAAAAAATTCTAAATGTTCCCCAGAGGTCTTAAATGACATCATGGGGGACATAGATGGTAAAAATACATAATATAATAATATAAAAATGTATACATAAAAAACAAAAGACCCACCGCCGACACCAACCAAAATCGTCACCATATGCTCCCTGTAATCCAAAACTATACAAATTATGAATCAAAATGTCCGAAACAAAATGGGGAACCCATTCCTGAATTTTATTTTAGCGTAAATTTACTCATTTTAAAAATAAACAAGAATACTTTTTTTTTTTTTTAAATCATTTTTTCTTTTAGCTTTTTAATAGAGATGAGCGAGTATACTCTCTAAGGCACATCACTCGAGCGAGTAGTGCCTTAGCCGAGTATCTCCCCGCTCGTCTCTAAAGATTTCGGGGGCCGGCGCGGGTGAGAGAGAGAGAGGGAGAGAGAGATCTCCCCTCCGTTCCTCCTCGCTCTCCCCCGCCGCTCCCTGCCCCCCGCCGGCCCCCGAATCTTTAGAGATGACCGGGGAGATACTCGGCTAAGGCACTACTCGCTCATCTCTACTTTGTACACTTATTAATATTAAAAAAACAGGAAAATAAGTCTGTGAAAAAAAAGACATAAAAAAAAAAAATGAACTCACGTCATGGAAAAATGCAGCAAAAATAATTTTGGTAGCTCAAGAAAAAAAAAATTGAAAATAGGGCAGTAAAACCACCACATTGGTAAAATCCCTAAAAAGTGTCTGGTCCTTTAAGACCAAAGTACCCTGCTGTGAAGGGGTTAAATAAATCGGACATTGTTTGCCCGTTCAAATGAGAAATCTGCAGGTCTAGACGGACCCTCTGGGGGCGCCGTTCCACCAGCACCCTGCTATACAGATGAGGTTTAGCCTCCCATAGGTGTGAAAACAGAACCAGTACAGATCAGTCCAAGGTGATGAATGATAGAATAACCCTTTTCAAAAGCCCCATCAACCAGGTATGCCCAACTGTCTGCAGGGCGCACCAGAGAAGAACACAGCATGGAGCAATGAGGTCTTCTGAAGGGAAGAAGCTCACATGCAAGACTTACAAAAGGTAGAAATATACATAATTCAAGCTAAACCTATGTTATAGAAAATCAGTAGACAGCAAAACAGTGCCGACTGGGCATGTGAGCCAACCCAGCTGGTTGTGCAGAGAGCAGTGCTCACCAGTCACCAGCCTGCAGGGTCTTACTAATGTGTGCAGCAGGCAGTCAGAGAAGCGGTGTGGCCATCTTCATCTGTCCAGGATCAGCGGGATGCTTTAGGCCGCATGCACACGGGCAGGTCGGATTCCGCATGCAGGAGCCCGCAGCGGAATCCGACACCCGTGTCCAGCTGGCATCCACACGTACCTGTATTTTCTTCTTCTCTGTACTGCGTATGGTCCGCACGGCTCGCTGTTGGACATGTGCAGTACAGATTTTGGAATCTGCGGCCTGTCCGCAATGTCGATTGTGGACATGCCGCAGGTCGGTCGGCTTTCACTGACTTCAATGGAAGCCATCCGTGCGGAATCTCCGGAAAATGGAGCATCCTGCGATTTTTCACTCGTAAGCGGAAACCGCGATTGGCTTCCGCTCGTGTGCGTGAGGAATAGTTTTTGCATTGCATGCTATAGGTGGTATTTGCTGCGGAATCTGCAATTCAAAGCCGCCCGTGTGCATTCACCCTAAAGTGTCAAGTTAAACTTTCCTACAGTCACAAACTTTCTACATACAGTAGAACCGCGGCATTCAGCTGCGCATCACTTCAATCAGCTGATCAGCGGGGGTCTCGAGCAGCGAACCCCCACCAATACAATATTAATAGCCTATTAAGGTTGGAAAATTCCTTTAAAAGAAATCTGTATCTGAATTTACTGAAACAACGACAATAATGATAAACCATCGGAAGTGCTTCTCTCAGTATAACGACCCCAGGGCTGAGGATGAGGGGGAGCTGAGGCCCTCTGCTCTGGCTAAGGGTACCTTTATATGGGCGATTAAAGCCCAACGAACTTAGGTGATAATTGGCCCGTGTAAAGGAACTTTAACAGAAGAGAATCCTTAGCGGAAGCACAGCCATCTATGGCGCCATTAGTGACACATAGCGCGACACTGAACCGCATCTTCCTACAAAGAAAAAAAGGAAACGGTAATACTCACCAGCACCGCCCAGTTATTGGTGTGTCCGCTTCTAAAGAAATGTTCTGCGCGGTTCTACAAGAGAAAGAGAAAAGTTACTTCACATCAAAACTTAGAGACCAACTTCTGCACCAATCAGCAGGCGCCTTTCACACCGCGACTCCGCC
Source organism: Eleutherodactylus coqui (assembly GCF_035609145.1). NCBI lineage: Eukaryota > Metazoa > Chordata > Amphibia > Anura > Eleutherodactylidae > Eleutherodactylus > Eleutherodactylus coqui. The sequence continues at coordinate 302,959,160 of NC_089839.1, forward strand.
TCCCCATCTCCGTCCTGCATTCCCTTCTTCTATGCAGGAAACTGGGCAAAGAAGGAGCGCTGGACGGAATCACAGTGTTTAGTGCGTGAGGCGGAGACCACCGCATTGTGCTGTCCTGCTGGAGACCCCTCTCACTACGTGGGGTACACTGGTGGTCCGAGACACTTTCCGCTGCTTTCAGTAGCTTCTAAGGTGTATTCGCAGCGAGGAGGTTTACAGCGAATTCCTTAGCAAATCCGCGGCAAATTCACCCCAGCTAAGGGTTGCAGTCACCTGAACGTAAATCTGGGCCGAAGTCTATACGGCAGATTACAAACTTGTGCAAAAAAAAGAAAAAAAAAAACAGAAGTGATGTTACTTCTTAAAACCGATTCCACGTTAAATCCTCATTAGGAATTCCACACGCAGATTTGGTCATTGAAACGCTAAATCCGCTGCAGAAATCACCGCGTCTGCCGTAAATCTGACGGAAAATCCAACGCACATCCTGCCGCGTGAATAAGGGCTCGTTCATGTGGATGAATGCAATCTCGCTCCGTAAAATAAATACGCAGCACTTTTACTGCATGGATATGTGCAGATTTGGTTCATACAGATTTTTTTTTGTATTCACTGTGTTCTCCTCAGGTGCAAAAAACTAAATCCAGGAAAAAAAGCGGCGGCACGCCCCGCCTTATCTCGTTCCTCGGAACGCAGCGCCCAGTTTTCAGTGGCACAGGAAACCACATCACACGGCGTACGATCTGAACGAAAGCGTGGTGCAGCGTTTTCATTGAAAGAATGGGAATCCCTTGCTGATCCTCTGACGCGGCGGAGAGGATTTCCACTTTATAGAAGTGATTGAAGGCGTTTTTTACCATAAACTCCTCCCATCGCTGTGAAATCGCATGTGCCCGCGTGCAGGTAGGCTGCCGACGCGCCCGCACAGAGTGGGCATCGTGGGGAAAAAAATCTGATATTTCCATTCCTGACGCAGTTTACCCGCACAAACCACGATGGGGGGCTACATGTGGGTTTGCCCCACTGAATGAAGCTCAGGCTGCATGTTGATGTAAAATACGAATCTGTGGCAGAAATTCGAAGGCTTCAGATTTCTGCAACCGGTTTTCCAGATGCGAGTCTGACTGCAGAGAATCGTCTGGACACAACTGTAACAAAGCCTCAGCTGTGAGAAGCATCAGGTCTTCACTAGACATGCAAGAGAGGATGAGCCCTTGTCGGGGACACCGTGTGACATTACAGCGCCACATAACGCCGCAGTCGCTCTTTACACCAGATTCAGCTCCTGTATATTTTGATGATCAGATTCGCGGTGCGGCCGTCACTGCAGGAAGCGTTGACAATAGCACAGCGGCCTGGGTTGGTAATAATAATAATAATCTTTACTTGTATAGCGCCAAAATATTCCGCAGCGCTTACATAGACAGGGGGGGTACAGAATGACAAAAGTACAAACATTACAGAACCACGGTTACATATAGTAATCAGTTGATGGAAACAATAGGGGTGAGGGTCCTGCTCCAATGAGCTTACATACTACGAATAGTGGGGTGATACAGAAGGTAAAGGGCTGGAGATGTGCACGGTATGGCGGGGTGGAGATGTGCACGGTATGGGGGGGTGGAGAGTGAGGGGTGATATACACATAGACAATGGTCAGATATTTAGCCGTGTGATGGCAGAATCGGTGTGACTGCAGGAGCGGTTTATGATGGCTAGCAGGGATTGCAGTCAGTAGGTCAGGGAGCATGTTATCAGGCGGAGAACAGAGGGGTTTGTTTAGGGAATGCGGTATGCCTCCCTGAAGAGGTGCGTTTTTAGAGCACGCCTGAAGTTCTGCGAGTCCTGGATTGCCCGGGTAGCCTTTGGTAGCGCGTTCCAGAGGACCAGGGCTGCTCTGGAGAAGTCTTGGAGGCGGGAATGAGAAGTTCGAATTAAAGGGGCACTCAGTCTGGTTTCGTTAGAGCGGAGACCCCGGGCTGGGTGATGGATTGAGATGAGGGAGGCGATATAGGGGGGCGCTGCGCTGTGGAGGGATGAAGGTAGTGAGTTTAAATTGAATTCTGTATTTAACGGGCAGCCAGTGCAGTGACTGGCACAGGACAGAGGCGTCCGAGTAGCGGCTGGACAGAAAGATGAGCCTGGCTGCCGCATTCAGGATGGATTGGAGAGGGTAGAGTCTGGGGCAGGGGAGGCCGATCAGCAACGAATTGCAATAATCGAGCTGGGAGTGGATGAGGGCAACAGTAAGCGTTTTTAGCGGGTCCACGGTGAGAAAAGAGCAGATTCTTGCGATGTTCTTGAGGTGCAGCTGACATGTTCGGGCCAGAGATTGGATGTAGGGGGCAAAAGAGAGATCAGAATCAAATATGACCCCAAGGCAGCGGGCATGCTGGGAGTTATGGAGATGTCAGGATGAGGTTAGTGGAGGGTGGAAATACCAGCAGGTCAGTTTTAGAGAGGTTTAGTTTTAGGTAGAGAGAGGACATGGTGTTAGAGACAGCGGACAGACAGTTAGTGATGTTTTGGAGTAAAGGCGCAGAGATGTCACGGGCAGAGGTGTATAGCTGGGTGTCATCAGCATACAGGTGGTATTGGAGGCCAAAACTCCTGATGGTTTGTCCAATAGGGGCTGTGTAGATAGAGAAAAGAAGAGGCCAAGGACCGAGCCCTGGGGGACCCCAACAGCAAGGGGAAGAGGAGGGGAGGTAGAGCCAGCAAAGGAGACACTGAAAGAGCAGTCAGATAGGTAGGAGGAGAACCAGGAGAGGGCAGTGTCCTTTAGGCAAATGGAGCGTAGCATACTGAGGAGGAGTTTGTGGTCAACAGTGTCAAATGCTGCGGAGAGGTCGAGGAGGATCAGTAGGGAGTAATCGCCCCTCGATTTGGCTGTCAGTAGGTCATTGGATACCCTTGTAATGGCAGTTTGTCGAGTGATGAGGTCGAAAGCCAGACTGTAGGGGGTCTAGGAGAGAGGGCTCTGATAGGTAGCTTACAAGGCGGGAGTAAACCAGGCGTTCTAGTAGTTTGGAGATGAAGGGGAGGTTTGAGATGGGCCGGTAGTTGGCAGCATCAGTCGCGTCCAGAGTCGGCTTCTTTAGCAGTGGGGATATGATGGCGTGTTTGAAAGAAGAGGTCAGAGAGAGGTTGTATATAGTGGTGAGATGGGAGATGACCACTGGGGAGAAGGAACGGAGGAGGTGTGAAGGGAGAGGGTCGCTAGCGCAGGTGGTGGGGCGAGCAGAGAAGAGCAATTTGGAGACTTCTTCCTCTGTCGCTGGTCTGAGTACAGACAGTGACCAGGAGCTAGATGCAGTGCTGACAAGACTAGGGTCAGGGCTAGTCTGGGATTGGGAAGTTATTTCCTGACGGATGTCGTCTATTTTCTTTTTGAAGTAAGCAGCCAACTCTTCAGCACTGAGATCCGTCACAGGGGGCTGCGGTTTAGGGCTGAGAAGGGAGTGAAAAGTATCAAAGAGCCGTTTAGGGTTGTGCGATAGTGAGGAGACTAGAGAGGTGAAGTAGACTTGTTTGGCATGGTGGAGGGCGAGGTTGTAGGTTCTGAGCATGAATTTGTAGTGGAGGAAGTCTGCGGACGTTTGCGATTTCCTCCACAGCCGTTCAGCACTTCTAGAGCACCGCCGGATGAAGCGCGTTTGAGGCGTGAGCCAGGGTTGCCACGTTCTACATCGGATGGCTCGGGTCCTGGGGGGCGCCGCTTCATCCAGGGCATGTTTGAGAGCGGTGTTGTAGCGAGCGGCAGCCAGGTTGGGGCAGGTGAGGAGAGAGATAAGGGACAGAGAGGACTGTAGGGATTCAGCAAAGTCCTGGGTGTGAATGGCCTTAAGGTTCCTGTAGGTACGATAGGTAGGTGGGTCTGGAGAGATGTTAGGGAGCGTGACAGAGAAAGAGAGGAGGTTATGATCCGAGAGCGGGAGAGGGGAGTTAGTGAAGCTGGAAGCAGAGCAGAGCCAGAGGAAGACCAGATCCAGGGTATTGCCATCCCTGTGAGTTGAGAGAGACCAAGGGAGGAGGTAAGTGATAGAAGCTGAGAGGCAGATGGGGAGTTGGGGTCATTTATGGGGATGTTAAAATCACCTAAGATGAGGGTTGGAATTTCACAGGATAGGAAGTGGGGGAGCCAGGCAGCAAAGTGGTCCAAAAACAGGCGAGCAGCACCTGGGGGGCAATAGATAACTGCTACTCGCATGGACAGCGGGCGGAAAAGCCGTAGCGTATGAAATTTATTGCTCTCCTTAGATAAGGAAAGCATCACTGCAAGGATGGGTGAAAGATGCCATTTGGGGGAGGTGGATGGCAGAGGTGACTAAAAGTAAAGTTTCATTTACCGATGCAAACAGATGAAATGCAAAATACACAATTCACAGCAAGCAAGCAGCACAGAGGATTTAAGCAGAGGGAGATAGTTGGAGTTCAGCTTGGAGTGGTGGGATGGTACAGAAATGAACGTGCCGATGCAAACAGATGAAATGCAAAATACACAATTCACAGCAAGCAAGCAGCACAGGTATTGCATTGAACTCAATGGGAGCTGCGCTGGCAGTACCACCTGGGCCGCCGCGCCATAGCCAACGCTGACTGCAGTGACAGTCGCACCAGGAATCAGCTGATCGAACGCTCCATGGCAGTCAGCAATAGAATTTTTTTTTATAATTTAAAGTCCTGAAATATCCCTTCGGGGCTCCTGCCCACGAGCATCGCGGATCTCCGCTGCGGGAGCGTCACGTTTAAAAACACGAGTGATCGCGGAATTCCGCCACAGATTCCCACGGTCTCCATTAATACTATATTAATGGAGACCTCCCGCTGCAAAAATCTGCGGTGAAAAAGAACGTCGCGATTTTTTTCCTGCAGAGGAAATGCGTGGCAGAACTGCGCATGTGAGCGTTGGCAGCAGGAAAACTATTAGGCTCAATAGAACCTAAGAGCTGCGGGAAACACAGCAGAAACCCGTCCGCGGGCATCAGCCCATAAGAAGGCATTGTAGAAGATTCAATGGGGGCATCGAGAGACGAACGTCTGCGGAAATACACTCGCCGCTACGGAACAGATTTGGACTGAACCATTCAAAGGCATCTTTTTAGCGTGCAAACTTTGGGCCGCGCCCCGTTCTTCCTATGCGTATAAAAACTCTGTGCAAGGAGGCGAGGTCTGGATTCTCTCGTGTGCAAGAAAAAAAAAAACGCATGAAAAACACAAAATAAATGTCTTTGCTTCATCACATTTTGCAGGCGTCATTTTCATGCCTGCAAAACGTTTCTGAAAACGCCGTCGTCTGTATAAGAATTCGCTCACACGCAGCGCAGAAACCAGCAGCGTCTCCACATCAAAACCCTCAAAATCCGCGCCGCCCTCCCGATACAGCGCACCCCGACTCCTGAGCGCCGCTGCTGGTCACGTGATGTAGAAGCAGGATCACATGATCGCCAGCAGTAGATGCTGCGCTCTGGTACAAAAGCGCCCAATATCGGGAGGGGCGCGGAGCGACGTAGGCCGCCATTTATGGTCAAAGTGATGCAGATTTTGACGTTTTTTTTTATGTGAAAATACTGTGGAAAATCTGCAGCCTTTCCGCTCGGTGTGCCCGCGCCTGCAGCCGCTCTCACACACGGCATCGCCAAAACGCCGCAATTTTGATTGCTGCGATTTTACAGCCGGTTTCGGGGCAGGTTACTGCACCTGACGGCGTTTTTTAACGCCCCCCATCCCCCGTTATCGTGATGAGGTGCGACAAACAGCACACAAAACGCGGCAAAATACAGCAGAAAATCAGAAAGCACTGAAATCAGTGGAAGCGTTAGACCGTTCAAAACGCCGCGGTAATCGCGGTAAAAAGTGCACGAGTGTGAGCGGCCTGAAAGTGCGGTCACCGCGCAGACGTACACGCCACCTCAGAAAACCGTGTCACGGTCTGCGGCAACGGATCCAGAAGTCGCCTCTTTAGGCGGAAATGCGATTTTCTGCATCGGAATTCCACACGCAGGTTTGACCGAATAACACAGCAAATTGCGCACGTGGATCGGCGGCGGAAACTGCGGCAGAATACGTTGGATTTTGATGCATTTCTTTGAGGTACAAAAAGGCGCGGAAACCTCTGTAGCAACTCCGCCCCACGAGCGGACCGCAGGGGTCTGTGGCCAGGCTCAACCGCAATTGAAATCTGCACCAAAAAAACGCCACATGTGAACGACATGTAAAGCAACAGTCGCTTCGTCAGCCTCTGGGGCAGCAGGGCTGATAACATAGGAGCAGATATATATATATATATATACATGCAGCCACACGGCGTACAATGGCGGCCCCCTCCTCCCGGCTCTCACCTCGGTATACTGAGCGCTGACAGCCACCAGCGCCGCGCACACCGTCACCAGGCAACCGCTGCTGAGCGCCGCCATCTTTTCCCGGTGTCAGACCGCTCACTTCCGGGTCACATGACCAGCTGAGTACGTCACGTGACGCTCGTCGCCGGCTGCTTGTTGTCAAGCTACAAAACGCGGTGCATGCTGGGGGGTGGAAGCTCATCAGCGCCCCTTGCGGTTCTGTGTTTTTTTTTTGTTTTTTTTTGCTGCACAACAAATCCCAGAATCTGAGGTTCCACAACAGCTGAGATGAGACGTTCAGTCCCGTATATGGCGGCCAGTGAAGCCAGAGCAACCAATCAGATCGAGACTTTTATTTTGTACTCAATCTGGTTGCTAGGGGCAACTGCACCAATTATTTCCTCCACTAGTATTTGTACATAAGGGATCACTAGGAATCAGGAGCTCCATCAGGAGTGTCCAAACACTCGCATGGGCGGCTGCGCAATAAACAGAACCCGTTCAGCATATTTCCCTGCGCATTTCAGTCTTTCAAAACAGCACGCTCTATTTTCCTGCGCATTTGCACGCCAAAATTCCCTATAGAAGTCTGCGGGGATGCGCAAATGTGTGCGGAATACCTGGGAGATGCGTGAAACGCTGCGGAATCGGGCAGGAAAAAAACCTCTGGAACTCATCAGACTCATCATTAGTCAATTTAATGTCTGGAAGCGTCCGTGTGGATATGAATACGCTCGTGCGAAACCAGTCGGCCGTATTTACACAGCCGCGAAAAAAGGGTGATTTCTGTGTGAGGCGCAATGATCGCCGGGGGGGGAGGGGTTTGATTTGCGGAATCCACAAATAAAGCCGCCCATTGGGAATCGCGGGCGCCGGCAAATGAAATAAAGCTGGCGGATTTGTTTTGCGGATCTTTGGTCCGGAAAACAAATTGCAGCGCGCGCCATTTCAATATGGATCCTGGTCAATGAAGCCATCCGATCTGCGGCACATTGGCAACTGAATTGCGGACGGGCGCGGATTCCACAGGAAAGCAAAAGTAAAAAAAAAACAAAAAACTGCGCATGCGCACTGGCCAACACCTGCGCACACATCCACAGAGCAGGAAATACAAGACCCAGATGGGTCAGCAGAATCCGATCCGCCCGTGGACATGATGCCCAGGACGCGCTATTAACCCCTTAATTTACATGTGCGATTCCTATCACACCGATAGTGCAAGATGAAAAAACTGAGGACAGTCCAATTTTCGTGTGACTCGTGCGAGAATGGGCGCTGTTGTATGCTGAAAATCTCCGCCGCCGCTCTCTGTCGGCCGTGTAAATACGGCATTAACCCATTCCTGCTGCGGCCATATTTTTTTTTTTCAGTTTACTATCGCCTCGCACTTTCGATATTTCCTTCTTCGCTGGCTGCAGCCCCCGGGGCTCCACAGAGCAGGGTCTACTTTCCATTGGCGCTATTTACTGTACCATATCGTGCAGGCGCGTCAGACGCGTCGTCACCGAGGGCCTCATCAGTATCAGGACAATGTGCGGCTACAAACGGACCGAGATAAGCTGGGGGCTGGGGAGAAAAATGGCAAATGAGGTTCAATGTTGATAAATGTAAGGCTATGCACATGGGCAGGAGGAACGGATGTCACCAATATACACTAATGGGGTACAGCTAGGGAAAAGACATGGGGGTACTAGTGGACTGTAGACTAAACTGGAGCAACCAATGCCAGTCAGCTGCTGCAAAAGCTAATAAAGTCTTGGGGTGCATTAAAAGAGGTATAGGGGCGAGGGACGAGAACATTATCCTCCCACTATATAAGGCACTAGTCAGGCCTCACATGGAATACTGCGTACAGTTCTGGTCACCGGCGCTCAGGAAAGATGTTACAGTGCTTGAGGGGTTCAAAGAAGGGCAACTAAACTAATACATGGAATGAGGGGACCGGAATACCCAGAGAGGCACCAAAACTGGGATTATTCACCCCGGAAAAAAGACGGCTAAGGGGCGACCAAATAACTCTGTATAAGTACATGAGGGGATGATACAAGGATCTCCCATGATCTGTTTACACCCAGGACTGCGACGGTAACAAGAGGACATCCGCTACGTTTAGAGGAAAGCAGGTTTCATCACCAACACAGAAGGGGGTTCTTTACTGTAAGAGCAGTGAGACTGTGGAACTCTCTGCCTGAGGACATGGTGATGGCAGAATCCATAGAGGAGTTTAAAAGGGGACTTGATGTCTTTCTGGAGAAGAAGGACATTATAGGATATAAATCTTAGGTTATTTGTTAATCCGGGTATACAGGCAGGTAGGAACTATTAGGGGTTGATTCAGGGATTAGTCTGATTGCCATTAGGGAGTCGGGAAGGAATGTTTTCCCCAAAAGGGCCAATTGGCTCCTGCCTTTGGGGTTTTTTGCCTTCTTCTGGATCAACACAGTAGGATAGACAGGCTGGACTAGATGGCCATTGTCTTCATTCGGCCTTCCATACTATGTTACTATGTTAGGGCTGCAACAGATGGTCCTGTTACTCCTGTTATACGATCGTGAAATTCACGGCCGCATAACGGCACGAACCGAAACCTCTGATTTCAATGGTTTCGCTTTCAGGATTGTCGCGCGTTATCGCTACGTGCGAAAAAGATGCGGCCGGACCGATTATCTTGTGTTGTTTTTTTTAAAACTTGCGTACAATAGCGTGGAGTTCGAATCGTCTGATACAAACCGCGGTTCATGTGCTAATACACTCCGTATCGGCGAGCGTGTTAGCGCACGCACCCATGTGTTTTTGCCCTCACGGTTGCCTTCAGCGGACCGTGTTAGGGCTCATTCACACCGGCGTATTTTGCGCTGCGGAGTACGTGTAACACGGACAGCCTGTGGAGGCATCGGGGCAGCAGACGCGCTTCTCATCCGTGTATTTTACAAGTGGGAATAAAATCGCAGCGTTCTATCTTGGTCTGAATGAAATTCCCCGTTAACGTCTCTGAGATTCCGTAAATACACGGAATATACGCGATAATTGCGGATTTACGCATGAAGGCAGGAGAAATCGACGGGACCGCGTTGAATTCTTTTTGCGGTTTTTATGAAAAATGCTGTGAATATGCGCAAAAAAATGCAAGAAGGTCCAAATATCCAGCGACTAGTAGTGACTGCGCACAATGTTGGCCCATGAAAGCGCTGCGTATTTCACGATTACGCCGTGTGGATGAGCCCAAAATGTAACTACATGGCTCTGGCGCTCTCTGCGCTATGATGGGTTCCTCCCTTCCACCTCTCTAGCACGGCGCTTCCTACCATGGCGGGTGGCCGGGGTGCCAGGTGGGGGGTCGGAGCTGAGCCACCAACTGTGAGCTGCTCAACAGAGCGCTGTGGAGGCGCGCCGCAGCTCAGAAGCCAAGATGGCCCCCGCTCCCAGCACTGGCTGCATCCCTCTTGGTTCAGACCTCTTTGCGGGCCACATGGCAGCCTAGATTCGGCCGGCGGGCCTTCAGTTTGACACGTTGTATAATGAATGAGTAAAAAAAATGGAATGAACTGTAGAGAAATGGAATTCTGCCATTTTGGGGATCTTCTAATAGCGTAAACCCTGCGACATAAATGACTTGATGACTTCTGGTCTTTCGTGTTTTTCTTCCTGATGGCGATAAATAATGCGCTATTTTAATGAATCGTACATTTACAGATGCGACAATACCAAGTATGTATATATATATCCTAGATAGCTGGTCCCATGGAAATCAGCAGGTGTAGCGGGCTCCCCGGGGCGTATGCGAACCCGAAGGGCTGTATATTCGGCCCGTATCACGCGTGTATTCTCTATAAACACAGAATAGGACCCATCGTTTTTACGAGCGTCTTTTGTGCACAGATTTCATTCGCGCGGAATAAAGTAAGACCCGCTCCCCCTTTTGTGTTTTGTGCATCAAAGGCCCCATAGAAGTCTACAGAAGGTGCGCAAATATGCAAGAGGAAGCGTGAAACTCTGCGCAAAACACGAGGGAAATAACTGGACCTCTTTAGGATAAGTAGCCTTTTAATCTGCGGCATGTGAACTGGCTCTGCGTGCGCAAAAGGTACAGTACTGTGCGCAGAGACACGCGCAAATGTACCTCAAAAACCTCGTTCGTATGCAAATACGTTGCGCTGTGGCGAGTGTTTTTGCGCATACGCTCTTCTGCATATCCCTTATACGGGCCGCCATTGTTTTGCATTGGTGTATTTTGACCTGCATTTTTTACACGTGTCTATTACAGGCGTGAAAAAAATAGCAGTGCGTCGCGTCTCAGCGAGTGGTAAAACAACGCTGCGATTGTTTACTCATGGAGTCCGGACAGCGAAAGGACATTGACCAAGCTTTGTTTCTTTTTTCCATTTTCGTTTTTTCCTACTCCCTTTTACAAAAATCATAACTCCTTCATTTATCCATCGGCGTCGCTGTATGAGGGCTCGTTTTTAGCGGGACGAGTTGTGGTTTTCAATGGTGCTATTTAAAGGGGTTGTCCCGCGCCGAAACGGCTTTTTTTTTTTTTCAATAGGCGCGAGACAAACACAAGGGATGGGTTAAAAAAAAAAAAAGTTTAGTACTTACCCAAATCCCCGCTCTGCGGCGACTTCTTACCTTACCAAGATGGCCGCCGGGATCTTCACCCACAATGCACCGCGGGTCTTCTCCCATGGTGCACCGTGGGCTCTGTGCGGTCCATTGCCGATTCCAGCCTCCTGATTGGCTGGAATCGGCACACGTGATGGGGCGGAGCTACGCGATGCCGCGTGGAAGGGGGCGGAGCCAGAACACCGCTCGTGCCAAGACCCAAGAGAAGGGAGAAGACCCTTCTGCGCAAGCGATTCTAATCTGGCGATTAGACGCTGAAATTAGACGGCACCATGGAGACGGGGACGCCAGCAACGGAGCAGGTAAGTGAATAACTTCTGTATGGCTCATAATTAATGCACGATGTATATTACAAAGTGCATTAATATGGCCATACAGAAGTGTATACCCCCACTTGCTGCCGCGGGACAACCCCTTAAATGTACTGATAAACTTTTAAAAAATTCTAAGTGGAGTAAAATGAAAAAAAGAGCCCATTCCGCCATCTTTCGGTGCATCTTGTTTCTTCGGTGCACAAACTGCATGATAACTTTATTCTATGGATCGGTACGATTGCTTCAATGCCGAAATTATATAGTTTTTTTTTTTGCTGCACTACTTATATATATTTCTTAAAGAGAATTAATTTTTTCATATTATTTCCTGTCTCCATCTTCTGCGCACAATAACTTTTTTATCTTGTCGTCGACCTAGTTGTGTGGGGGCTCGTTTTGTGCGGGACGTCCTGTCGTTTCTGTTGGTACCATTTTTGAATACATAAGACTTTTTGATCGCTGTTTATTAGATTTTTTTCTTGGCAACAGGGTGACCAAAAAAGCGCCTTTCTGGCATTCTTTATTTTTTCTTCAGATGACATTCGCCGTGCGCGGTAAATAATGTATCACTTTGATAGATCAGACTTTTACGGACGCAGCGATACCAAATATGTATTTTTGTTTTAGTATTTTGATTTTGTTTAATGTAAATATGGCAAAAGTGTTTTTTTTTAACTTTTATAACTTTTATTGTTCTTATATTTCCATTTTCTGTTAGATGCTTTGATCGCTCTTGCAGTATGATGTCATAGCCATAGCATTGCATCATACTGCGATTTGACAGGCAGTCTATCCACCCTACGGGGACGGCTTGAAAGGTATGGCTCTCCCGATCTCATCGCGGGGGGAAGCGGGGGGGGGGGGGCGTAACGATGTTCGGGGGATTTAAATGCCGCTGTCAGATTTGACAATAGCCCCAATCGGCAGCGCAGCTTGTCGGAGATGTTGCCCGCAGGTGTCAGCTGTAAGAAATAGATGACAGCCGCGATGTATGGAGGGAGGTCACAGCGCGATCTCCCTCCATACACAACCTGCAATGGCAGGACGTTAAAACACTTTAGTGTGGTCACTAAGGAGTTAATTGGTCCTTTTTGCATTTCTGTTTTACAGGCGTGAAAAATGCAGTGAATACGCGCACCAAATACACATATATACATGCAGGTTAAATGCTGTATATTTCACGGGTCGTAATTGCATACAACGTGTGAATAATGAGCGCTTACGCTTCTCCTCTTTTCGGTCCATGGTCCTGAAATCTCATAATACAGTAAACTTCAAGATGGCTTCTGTCACCGACCAAAATATACAACTTAGGCCGCTCTCACCTGGGCGGATGGCAGCCCGCAGCGGAAATCGACTCTGACCACGGCTGGCGACCCCTGCTTTTTGTATAATTGGGGTGACCGCGGAAGCTTACCATCAGTCATGCGCAGTACAGATTTTTTTTAAATACCTGTTTTTCCTCTGTTTTCTCTGCATAATCCTTCTACCAGCTCATTAATAAAAACCAACCCTTGTGGTACCCCACTACTAACAGTGACCCCTGTAATACTGCCCCCTGTGGTACCTCACTAGTAACAGTGACCCCTCCAATACTGCCCCCTGTGGTACCCCACTGGTAACAGTGACCCCTCCAATACTTCCCCTGTGGTACCCCACTGGTAACAGTGACCCCTCCAATACTGCCCCCTGTGTTACCCCACTAGTACCAGTGACCCACCTCCAATACTGCCCCCTGTGTTACCCCACTAGTACCAGTGACCCCTCCAATACTGCCCCCTATGGTACCCCACTACTAACAGTGACCCCTCCAATATTTCCCCTGTGGTACCCCACTAGTAACACTGACCCCTGTAATACTGCTCCCTGTGGTACCCCACTAGTAACAGTGACCCCTCCAATACTGCCCCCCTGTGGTACCCCACTAGTAACAGTGACCCCTCCAATACTGCCCCCTGTTGTACCCCACTAGTAGCAGTGACCCCTCCAATACTGCCCCCTGTGGTATCCCACTACTAACAGTGACCCCTCCAATACTGGCCCCTGTGGTGCCCCACTAGTACCAGTGACCCCTCCAATACTGCCCCCCTGTGGTACCCCACTAGTAACGGTGACCCTCTAATACTGCCCCATGTGGTACCCCACTAGTAACACTGACCCCTGTAATACTGCCCCCTGTGGTACCTCACTAGTAACAGTGACCCCTCCAATACTGCCCCCTGTGGTACCCACTGGTAAAAGTGACCCCTCCAATACTGCCCCCAGTGGTACCCCACTAGTAACAGTGACCCCTCCAATACTGCCTCCTGTTGTACCCCACTAGTAGCAGTGACCCCCTCCAATACTGCCCCCTGTGGTATCCCACTACTAACAGTGACCCCTCCAATACTGCCCCCTGTGGTGCCCCACTAGTACCAGTGACCCCTCCAATACTGCCCCCTGTGGTACCCCACTACTAACAGTGACCCCTCCAATACTGCCCCCTGTGGTATCCCACTACTAACAGTGACCCCTCCAATACTGCCCCCTGTGGTGCCCCACTAGTACCAGTGACCCCTCCAATACTGCCCCCTGTGGTACCCCACTACTAACAGTGACCCCTCCAATACTGCCCCCTGTGGTGCCCCACTAGTACCAGTGACCCCTCCAATACTGCCCCCTGTGGTACCCCACTAGTAACACTGACCCCTGTAATACTGCCCCTTGTGGTACCTCACTAGTAACAGTGACCACTCCAATACTGCCCCCTGTGGTACCCCACTGGTAACAGTGACCCCTCCAATACTGCCCCCCTGTGGTACCCCACTAGTAACAGTGACCCCTCCAATACTGCCCCCTGTGGTACCCCACTAGTAACAGTGACCCCCTCCAATACTGCCCCCTGTGGTATCCCACTACTAACAGTGACCCCTCCAATACTTCCCCTGTGGTACCCCACTAGTACTAGTGACCCCTCCAATACTGCCCCCTGTGGTACCCCACTAGTACCAGTGACCCCTCCAATACTGCCCCCTGTGTTACCCCACTAGTACCAGTGACCCCTCCAATACTGCCCCCTGTTGTACCCCACTAGTAGCAGTGACCCCTCCAATACTGCCCCCTGTGGTATCCCACTACTAACAGTGACCCCTCCAATACTGGCCCCTGTGGTGCCCCACTAGTACCAGTGACCCCTCCAATACTGGCCCCTGTGGTACCCCACTAGTAACGGTGACCCTCTAATACTGCCCCATGTGGTACCCCACTAGTAACACTGACCCATGTAATACTGCCCCCTGTGGTACCTCACTAGTAACAGTGACCCCTCCAATACTGCCCCCTGTGGTACCCACTGGTAAAAGTGACCCCTCCAATACTGCCCCCAGTGGTACCCCACTAGTAACAGTGACCCCTCCAATACTTCCTCCTGTTGTACCCCACTAGTAGCAGTGACCCCCTCCAATACTGCCCCCTGTGGTATCCCACTACTAACAGTGACCCCTCCAATACTGCCCCCTGTGGTGCCCCACTAGTACCAGTGACCCCTCCAATACTGCCCCCTGTGGTACCCCACTAGTAACACTGACCCCTGTAATACTGCCCCCTGTGGTACCTCACTAGTAACAGTGACCACTCCAATACTGCCCCCTGTGGTACCCCACTGGTAACAGTGACCCCTCCAATACTGCCCCCCTGTGGTACCCCACTAGTAACAGTGACCCCTCCAATACTGCCCCCCTGTGGTACCCCACTAGTAACAGTGACCCCCTCCAATACTGCCCCCTGTGGTATCCCACTACTAACAGTGACCCCTCCAATACTTCCCCTGTGGTACCCCACTAGTACTAGTGACCCCTCCAATACTGCCCCCTGTGGTACCCCACTAGTACCAGTGACCCCTCCAATACTGCCCCCTGTGTTACCCCACTAGTACCAGTGACCCCTCCAATACTGCCCCCTGTGGTACCCCACTACTAACAGTGACCCCTCCAATATTTCCCCATGGTACCCCACTAGTAACACTGACCACTGTATTACTGCTCCCTGTGGTACCCCACTAGTAGCAGTGACCCCTCCAATACTGCCCCCCTGTGGTACCCCACTAGTAACAGTGACCCCTCCAATACTGCCCCCTGTGGTACCCCACTAGTACCAGTGACCCCTCAAATACTGCCCCCTGTGGGACCCCACTAGTAACAGTGACCCCTCCAATACTGCCCCCTGTGGTACCCCACTACTAACAGTAACCCCTCCAATATTTCCCCTGTGGTACCCCACTAGTAACACTGACCCCTGTATTACTGCTCCCTGTGGTACCCCACTAGTAGCAGTGACCCCTCCAATACTGCCCCCCTGTGGTACCCCACTAGTAACAGTGACCCCTCCAATACTGCCCCCTGTGATACCCCACTAGTACCAGTGACCCCTCCAATACTGCACCCTGTTGTATCCCACTACTAACAGTGACCCCTCCAATATTGCCCCCTGTGGTGCCCCACTAGTACCAGTGACCCCTCCAATACTGCCCCCTGTGGTACCCCACTACTAACAGTGACCCCTCCAATATTTCCCTTGTGATACCCCACTAGTAACACTGACCCCTGTAATACCGCCCCCTGTGGTACCCCACTAGTAGCAGTGACCCCTCCAATATTTCCCTTGTGGTACCCCACTAGTAACACTGACCCCTGTAATACCGCCCCCCTGTGGTACCCTACTAGTAACAGTGACCCTCCAATACTGCCCCCTGTTGTACCTCACTAGTAATGGTGACTCCTCAAATACTGCCCCCTGTGGGACCCCACTAGTAACAGTGACCCCTCTAATACTGCCCCCAGTGGTACCCCACTAGTAACAGTGACTCCTCTAACACTGCCCCCTGTGGTACCCTACTTGTAACGGTGACCCCCTCTAATACTATCCCCTGTGGTACCCCACTACTAACAGTGACCCCTCCAATACTGCCCCCTGTGGTACCCTACTAGTAACGGTGGCCCCTCTAATGCTGCCCCCTGTGGTACCCTACTAGTAACGGTGGCCCCTCTAATGCTGCCCCCTGTGGTACCCTACTAGTAACGTTGATCCCTCTAATACTGCCCCCTGTGGTACATCACTAGTAACACTGACCCCTGTAATACTGCCCCCTGTGGTACCCCACTACTAACGGTGATCTCTCTAATACTGCCCCCTGTGGTACCCCACTAGTAACGGTGATCCCTCTAATACTGCCCCCTATGGTACCCCACTAGTAACGGTGACCCAATCAGAATATGTACCATTAATAACTCCCTCTGCTTTCTATCACTGACCAGTTACTTACCCACTTACACACATTCTCACCCAGACCAACCATTCCCATTTATATACCAACCCTTTACCAACTTTATTGACCTTTGTTGATGCTATTTATGAGTTAAACTGCCTGGATCGGAGGTTTCTCCATTCCTGGCTGTTAGAGCAGGAGCCTGGCCGTCAGCAGTGATTATAAAGATGTATGTGCAGGTTTAAAGCCCAGTAGTGACCACCGTAAAAAGGCAGATTGCAGACACACTAAGGGGTTAATAATCTCGCCAAGATACATCGTAGCAGAGCTCCAAACTTCATAAGATTTCAGTGCATGAAGCAGACATGTTCCTGCGCCCGTCTCCCACCGAAGCCGGCAGTTGCCTTGGAAGTGTCTGCATCTCGCAGCTTGGCTCCTCCGCGCTATTCTCGTCACTGCCAGCGATGAATCAAGCAGCGAGCGAAGAAGATGATCATCTGTGGAGCTCAGACATGTAACAGTTTACTGATCTGACTATTAATTAGCGCGGATGATCTCCGCTACCAGGCTCCTCTTTGGCGCACGTTTGTAGTCCTAATAGCCTGTTACCCGCGTACGGTACGAGATACATCCGGTACGTTTGTTCCTTCTCATTAAGGGACAGACAGAAATGTATTTTTGCGCTAATCTTTAACAAACACCGTTACAGGAGGTCCTGCTAACATTGCTGGGGGCCCATCTGGGATCCACATCTGGGGGGCCTGCAGGCCCCTCTTCAGCTCTATAAGTATGCATGTAAATGCCAAGGGGAAAATGTACTAATCCCGGCATTTTTGACACCAGTCTTAGGCTACATTCACACGGCGAGCAAATGCCCATGTGCGCAAACATTTGCAACTTTTTTGCAGTAGATATACAGGGGGCGCCGATAGCATTAGATATACGTATATCTATAATCCCCCATCTAGTGGCATGTTGGACTCCTTTGACCTTCAGAACCGCAGCGATTCGTTGTGGCGTAGATTCCACTCGATGATTAAATTGTCCTGCAGGAATATCGGCCCCTGTGGACAGGAAGCTTCCTGTAGCTGTAGCACATTAGATGGAGGTGCTCACATGTTCTGACCGGCTGACAGGAAGGGGTCATCGGTTCATGCTGCTTGCGCCAAAGTTGTTGCAGCAGTCACATCACTACTGGGACATGTACCCGGAAGTGAAGACATCATGTGACCAGCCACCACAGCGAGGGCAGGTGAGTATAACGCGCATTCACACAGCGTATGTTTGACGCATATTAGGTGTGTAACGCAGACAGTTCATACCCCGGAGAAGTCAACGGGGCCTTTTTGCGTTTTGTGTGTTAGGAACGCAATGAATAGGCGCGCACAAAAACGCAATTACATCCAAATACGCAAAGTTTCAGTCCATGAAAATGCTGTATATTTCACGGCCAGAAGCCACCCGTGTTAGTGCGCCCTTATTCTGTGTTATTACACTACGCAGGAGGTGCGTGCGAATACTAACGACCCTCCGCTGATCACCATCCTAACGATGCTGCTACACGGCAGGCCTCCGCTGACTGCCGCTCGCACCCGGATGCATCATGCTGTTGAGTAGACCGTCGCAGTCAGCGGAGCTGGAGAATAGCAGCCCGAGGGCTTATTCACACAAGCGAGAAACTCGCACAAATTTTATGCAAAACATGCGCGAATATGAAATCCTTTGAGCTGATTTACAAAATGAGCTGATTTTTTGTCCGCAAGACGCAGCGCAGATGTGGATTTTATCAATTAGTGCAGATTTTGTTCCATTTTTGACCGCGGAGTGCGTTCTTTCAGAACATCTTGCGGAATATCTGGTGCTTTCGTTACAGAATTTAATCTCGCGCAGATTTTAACAGTTGCGGAATTCCAGCCCCATAGGGATAACACTGTGATGCAGAAAGGTCCGCACCGACTAATTCCGTCTTAGGAAATAAATCAGAGCTCCTTCACAAAGAAATAATTGTTCCTTAAGGGACCTTTTGCACGGGACGTAATTACGCCACAGGCCGCCGCCCAATCCACAGCTGCAGAATCCCCACCAAAATCTGCAGGTCTACGGCCCTCCACCCATGAACATATCCGTATTTGCGCGTCTCAATGCTGCGACTTTGTGGAATTAACCATGCTATTTTATGCGTATTTGCTGACCAAAGGTCCCCATAGATGTCTATGGAAGGTGCGCAAATGTGTGCACAATGCAAACACAAATGCGCAATGCGCTGCGCAATTCTGTGAAAAGGACAAATCTGGGCGTACATTGTGCGCACATATGAACAGGCCCTGCGTGCGCAAAAAGTACCGTTCAATGCACAGACGCACCTTTTCTTAGCGCAGATACGTTGCATTGAAGCGTGCGCATTTGTGCTAAAGGATGACTGTCAGCCACAAAGACTGAACAACTCCTGTTTACACGGAGCGAGAAGTTGCTCGCTAGTCGCTTCGTTGACATGGGACGACTAGAGCAGAAAATCGCTGTTTTCACAATTAATCAGTTGATAATCACAGACTACCGAGACAGGCAAATACACAGCATGCATCAGGTAGTCAGAGGAGCGGTTCAGCCATCTTTGTTTGTCCACAAGAGGAGGGTCGCTCGAGGTGCCGATGAGGGCATAACGGGTACTGGCTTGGGGCTGAGACTCCGCCCAGTTGTGGCTGCCAAGAGCTGCACGATGGTGCTTCCACTGGCAAGCGCGGCTGAGTGGAATCGCAACTGCCAGCCCGTACCTGTAACATCGGAGCGCACACCAAGGGCTCATGTCCACTGCCATGTTTTCACCGCGCGTTACATGTGCGTTGCACGGACAAGTGATACACGATGACTCGAGTCAACGGACTTATATTCTTCCATGCACACCGGCGTATTCGCACTGCGTATCCACACAAGAGAAATAAACCGCAGCGCCTCTATTTCTCTGCGTACGTATGCTGCGTGAGGCCTATACCCTTGTAAGGGCTGCGTATGTCCATATACAATACATTGCGTATGCGCAGTGTTTTCACATGCGTCAGACGTTTTAACGGCGCATGTCCGTGTGCGTGTGATACGTGAGCATGCACAGTTTACAGGCAGCCATGCGGCCTCTGCCGGCACAGCGTATGGCTGAAACGCTGCAGGAAGACCCCGCAGCGCATTACACATACGCCCATGGGTACGAGCCCTAAGGGCATGTTCACACGGGGCGTGTTTGCTGCACAATATCTGTAGCGGACGTTCTGCAGCAGATCCGCAGCTGAAAGGCGCATCTCAATCAGAAGCTTTTAATGCAGATTTTGGTGCTGAAGTCGCTCCCTCATTGAAAATAAAAAAGTGCTGGATCTCCGAATGCGGCGATGCAGAGGCAATGGTTTTTCTTTAAAAATGTGTTTTTATTGTGCATAAGTGGTAAAAAATGTGAAATCTCTATAAACTCGGTGTCGCAGTAATTGGGCTGATCAGATAAGGTGATCGCCGCAAAAACAAAACCCCAAAACTATGGCGAGATTTCTGAATGGTTTTTCCATTTCCCCTCCAAAAAAATTAATAAAGTTATAAAACACATTCCATGTACCCGGAGGGGGGTCATCAGAAAGAACAACTCGTCCCCAAAAACAACCGCACACAGCGACCTCAACTGGACAATGAAAATCACTGTACATTTTTTTTAAAAGTGCGAGCATTCTTTAACCCCTTAACGCTGCGGGTTGTACAGTTACGTCCTGCAGCTTCGGGGTATGTATGAAGGGGGAGCGCAGGTCGATCTGGCACCACGCACCACGGGTGGCGGCTGTTTCTTACCCGCCCGCAGCAGCTCATCAGAGCTGTTAACTCTGACAGCAGCATTTAAATACCCAGACCACTGTTCGGGGGTCCTGCACTGCCCCCCACGATGAGATCGCTGGTTGCTATGCGGGTGTCATGGCAGCTGGGACCTTCTTAAAGGCCCCAGGGCTGTCATTGCTAACTGCCTATCTAGCCATGCCCGTGGCGTGGTTTGCTAGATTGCCTGCAAGATTGTAATGTAATGCTCTGCAATTACATTATATTGCAGGAGCGATCAAAGCAGCGGAAGTTGTTGTCCCCTCTGGGGGCTAAAAAAACTAAAAATTAGTTTAACAAATTTTTGAAAAAAACTAAAAGTAAAAAAAAAACCTTTTGCCATATTTATAATCAAATCTATATATATAAAATTGAATGTATGTCTGCGTGTCTGTCTGTCTGTCTGCGTGTCTGTCTGTTTGTCCTTTATGCGCTACTACACCATTCATCCGATCGCCATGAAACTTTGGGAAGTTGTTGAGTGCACTCCTGGGAAGATTATAGGCATAGTACAACTATCCTACGATAAATGGCGCGCGTGCGAGCGTCATCGACAGTTACCCCCCCCCCCCACGTAGATCGTTCGATTTCCATCATTGCCAATAATTCTCTCACTTCCCGATGTGGTAGAAACATGAAATTTGGCACGAGCATTGATTATGTCATAAATAGGAAACGTTAATGGGTCCCAACTCGATTATTCAATTCTAAGCGCCAAAGAATTAGCATCCAAATTTTACGTACGGAATCTAATTTTCTCGCTTCCCGATGTCATAGATACTTGAAATTTGGCACGAGCATTGATTATGTCATAAATAGGAAAAGTTAATTGGTCCTAACTCGATTAATTAATTCTATGTGCAAAAGAATTAGCATCCAAATTTTACGTACGGAATCGAATTCTCTCACTTCCTGATGTCATATATATATATATAAATATGAATGACTGTATGTCTGTCTGTCCTTTATGCTTTACTACACCATTCATATAATCGCCATGAAACTTTGGGAAGTTGTTGAGTACACTCCTGCGACAGTTTCTGGCATAGTACATCTATCCTACGATAGGTGGCACACGTGTGAGCATCGTCAACAGTTATGCCCCCCAGACAAAGATAGTTTGATTTCCATCTCAAGCACGAAAGCAAAAGGCATTACGAGCAACGGGATAAGTGTTCAACTATAAAATGATGCATCCGACGAACGTTTCGCAAGACAATTGCTGGATATTGAGAATCCTGAGGTAAAATGAAAGCTGTGCTGTGATTGGTTGCTATATATTATACTGCTGAGGCAACATGAAAGTGTGCTGTGATTTGTTGTTATATATTATAACGCTGAGGTAACTTGAAAGCTACGCTGAAATTGGTTGTTATCTAGATATTGTGAGGGATTAGCGTTTAGGGGCAGTAGCAGCGTGGGCATCCGCGGCCAGAGACAGTGACACCAGGCAACAACGTTCTTTAGTCCAGGCTTTGCCTGGGTTTATTGCAGCAGAAACAAAACCAAAACGGAAATAAACACCTGCTCGTCTGAGCGCTCACTATACATCTGCTTGTTCCTGATTACTCACTGTCAGAATACTTCTTGCTTGCTGCACACAGCCAGTCCGGTCCTCAGACCTGTGGAGGTCTCACCACACCCTCCTGTGTTTTGAGGTTAGGGGCATCACCCTGTCAACCTCGCCTTTGGCTCTCTCAGCCCACACGCTGGGCTAGCCGGGCTCCTTGCTCCACAGAGCCCTCTCTCTGGCTCTCAGCCAGACGCTCTCTCTCTCTCTAACCTGCAGGCCCAGGCTTTATAAGGCCTGGTACCAGCCTCACCTGGTACGTGGGAGTGGCCATCCCACCCTTTGCTTTGACCACTCCAGGAAAAGCCGGCCCGGACTATGCGGCTTGGAGCCACTTACAAAACTACAACGTGTCAGTAACATAGCGTTACTGACACAGAAATGCTGGCTTCCTCCACCGAGCCCAGGCCGCTCGGTGGCACGTATCCACCCTCCAGCACTTTGTCAGTCACTGTCTCACATACCCTCCCCCTCTGTTCGAGCCCGTGGGTTCGGACACTTAGCTGTCCTGAAATGCATCCTTGACGAGGCCTGGGTGTTGGGCTTCGGTCCCATGCTCAAAGTCTTTTCTTCTTGGCC
The DNA here is from genome assembly GCF_035609145.1 of Eleutherodactylus coqui. Taxonomy (NCBI): domain Eukaryota; kingdom Metazoa; phylum Chordata; class Amphibia; order Anura; family Eleutherodactylidae; genus Eleutherodactylus; species Eleutherodactylus coqui. The sequence goes on from NC_089839.1 coordinate 302,981,672, forward strand.
CTCCAGGGTCAAAGCTCCAGGCTCGGGGGTATCTTTCTAGTGCAAGAACCTTGTCTCTGTGTTCTTCCAGTTCCTTTACCTCTGACTCTGACTTTTTCTTGGTAGTATTCAGTTCACTGATGAGCTGGTCCTTGGAGCCAGCATCCCTGTGATAGGCTTCTACCACTTGGACAAACAGTTTCTTCACTTTTGGGGTTTGCTTTTGTACGTCACTATTCTTTTGCTGCAGTTCTTTCAAGACTTCTGCGTCCACTTGTGAGACCTTCTGAGCCTCAGTAGTCTCCTTTTGTAAACATAAATTGGCACTCTTTACTACTTGTAACTTTTTCAGATTCTTTAACAAAATCCCCTTTTTTCTTTTCTGTCTGAACTGGGTTTTAGACATGTCTGGTCTCAGAACACTTCTTTCAGCTGCTTGGCTATCTGATTTACAGCATTTTATCTTCGTGCACAACTTCTCTGAGAACTGCTGAAGCTCTGCTTTGCCTGACACTACCTTCAGGGGGCGCTTCAGGGTTAGCGCTTCAGTCTCTTTCTTAAAGGGGTTGTCCCGCGCCGAAACGGGGTTTTTTTTTTTTCAACCCCCCCCCCCCCCCGCTCGGCGCGAGACAACCCCGATGCAGGGACGTAAAGAAAGCTTACCGGAGCGCTTACCTTAATCCCCGCGCTCCGGTGACTTCTATACTTACCGGTGAAGATGGCCACCGGGATCCTCTTCCTCCGTGGACCGCAGCTCTTCTGTGCGGTCCATTGCCGATTCCAGCCTCCCGATTGGCTGGAATCGGCACGTGACGGGGCGGAGCTACACGGAGCCAGCATCCTGCACGAGAGGCTCCATAAAAGAAAGCAGAAGACGCGGACTGCGCAAGCGCGGTTAATTTGGCCATCAGAGGCCGAAAATTAGTCGGCACCATGGAGACGAGGACGCCAGCAACGGAGCAGGTAAGTATAAAACTTTTTATAACTTCTGTATGGCTCATAATTAATGCACAATGTATATTACAAAGTGCATTAATATGGCCATACAGAAGTGTATAGACCCACTTGCTGCCGCGGGACAACCCCTTTAATATTCTCCAGCAGGATCTCCATTTCTGCTACCGGTCGTTGGAACACACCTTTGGGCTTCATTTTCAGGGTGTGCGTTAAAGTTAACACTTCGGTCTCTTTCTTACAGACCCTTTCTTCAGCACGCTCACATTCAGTGACACATCTTGCTGACCTGATTTTCTCTTCTGTGAGCTGCTGTTCACATAGTTGCTGTGTCTTTCTTAGTTTGGACACAAGGTCCTTTTGGAGACCAAGCTTCACAGAAGCACCTTCTATCTCTTGCTGAAGATGTACTTTAACCTTCTCGAGCTTATCACAGGCAGCTGTCTTCTCTTCACACTGCTGCCTTGTAGTTTCTAATTCTCCTTGTATTTCTCTTTTCTGCTCTTCCACAGAATCCAGACACAAAGCACTCTTCTCCAGTCTATCTTCCAGATCCACCACCTCAGCCTGAAGTGTTGCAATCTGCTCTGATTGGTTTCTCTTAGCTTTTGCATCCTCCCCTACTTGCTTGAGGAGCACATTTTTCTCATCTTGCATAGCCTTCAGGTGTGCGCTGAGGCCAAGCTTCTGCTGCTTTTCTTCTTGCAGTAACTTCTGAGACTCTTCAGTCTGAGCTTCCAGCTTCTCCTGCAGCCTGCTCACCTGCTCAGACAACGCTGTCTGCACACGGTCACCTTCGGCTATTTTTATTTGTAGCTCTTGAAGCTGCATCTCTACTGTGTCTTTCTTGCATTCATATGCACACTTGTCTTCCAACAACCCCTTCACCTTTTGGGACAGCTCAAGACACTCATTTTCCAATGTTTCTTTCACCTTTTCAAGTTGCTTCAACAGCTTGGACAGTTTCCCCACAGCTACAGCATGACTCCGTTCCAGCTCCTGGATTTGGGTTCCATGTACTTCAGCTTCCTCATCCAAGCTCATCTATAGCTGGGACACCAGTCTCTCAAGCAGCACTTCCTGGTTTTCCTTGTGACCCAGTAAGTCTTCCAAGAACTCTGCTTGCTTTTTGGTCTTACTGCACGCAGCTTTCTGTATTTCCAGCTCTTCCTTGAGCTGACTTACTTGGCAATCCCAGTCACCATTTTTCTTTGCTAGCTGCATTTTCAACTCTTGGGTTTTCATTTGCAGTTTCTTACAGTCCTGTTCATACTGCGCAGCTTGTGCCTCCAGACATACTCTGCGTTCAGCCTCATCTCTGGCTACATCTCTGAGATCTTGTATCTCTTCATGGGCTGATGAAAGATATCCCTTTAACTTTTCTTTCTTACTTCTCATCTCTTTTAAGCGCTGTTCATACTGAACATTCATCTGTTGCAGCAACACTCGGCGATCAGCTTCCTCCTTAGCCAACCTCTCAAAATGCTCCTTCTCCTTTAAGAGAGCTGCACTTTTTGTCTTCAGCTGCTCCACCTCTTGAAGGCTAGTTTCTTTCTCAAACTGTGTTTTCAACTTTTCACACTTAGGGGCTTGTTCTCTCAACACAGCCGTGTGATCCGTTTCAGTTTGTCGTATAAGGGGCTCATTCCCTGTAGTCTTGGGTGACTCTGTCAGTGTAGCCAACTGCTTTATTAGGCATTGCCTTTCCTCCTGCTGCACCCGCATAGCCTCTCCATGGGCTTTCAGCTGCTGAGCCATGGCCTCCTGTTGTGCTTTCCGCTGCTGAGCTATGGTCTCCTGTTGCAGCATTATCTCTGGCATCCATTGCTTCAGCCATTCCTCCATACTGGCTGTATCTGGTTGCTGCACTGTTGCAGCGTCCACCCGGGACATGGGGTTATGGCACGCTCAGACAATCTCTCTTTGGGCGGCTGCCCTTAGCAACGGTTCTCCATTTGTCGCAGCAGAATGTCCATTAATTGGTGTATGTCTCTTTAAGACCGCTGCCCGCATCCTCCACCATATGTGAGGGATTAGCGTTTAGGGGCAGTAGCAGCGTGGGCATCCGCAGCCAGAGACAGTGACACCGGGCAACAACGTTCTTTAGTCCAGGCTTTGCCTGGGTTTATTGCAGCAGAAACAAAATCAAAACGGAAATAAACACCTGCTCGTCTGAGCGCTCACTATACATCTGCTTGTTCCTGATTACTCACTGTCAGAATACTTCTTGCTTGCTGCACACAGCCAGTCCGGTCCTCAGACCTGTGGAGGTCTCACCACACCCTCCTGGGTGTTGAGGTTAGGGGCATCACCCTGGCAACCTCGCCTTTGGCTCTCTCAGCCCACACGCTGGGCTAGCCGGGCTCCTTGCTCCACAGAGCCCTCTCTCTGGCTCTCAGCCAGACGCTCTCTCTCTCTCTAACCTGCAGGCCCAGGCTTTATAAGGCCTGGTACCAGCCTCACTTGGTACGTGGGAGTGGCCATCCCACCCTTCGCTTTGACCACTCCAGGAAAAGCCGGCCCGGACTATGCGGCTTGGAGCCACTTACAAAACTACAACGTGTCAGTAACATAGCGTTACTGACACAGAAATGCTGGCTTCCTCCACCGAGCCCAGGCCGCTCGGTGGCACGTATCCACCCTCCAGCACTTTGTCAGTCACTGTCTCACAATATATAAAAACGAATGTATGTCTGTCTGTCTTCGCAGCAACGCACGACGGGTAAGCTAGTCTAATATAAATAAGCTTACAGGCTTTTCCCTGCACCACACTTTGACCCCTTTGTCTGACTTTTGTTGGCCGATTTTGGTGTCATTAGATTAATGACATCCTCACAGGCGCCATAAAATCCTAAAATTGGAGATTGGTACAGCGAGTGACCTGTGAGGGAAGCCCAAACTTCCTATGCTAAGTCTATAGGCGTGTGCCTGGGGACAGTGAACCATTGCTAAGCAAGCGCGAGCGGGTGTTACTGAAGCAGAGCGGCCGATGCTGATCTGGAGCAGCCGCTACTAAAGGGCAGCGGGCGGCGCTGAAAAACAGTATGGCAGCACTGAAGGAGAGCAGGCGGTGCAGAAGGGACAGCAGGCGGCACAGAAAGGACAGCGGGCAGCGCTGAAGGAGAGCGGGTGGTGCAGAAGGAACAGCGAGCAGCACAGAATGGACAGCAGTCAGCGCTGAAGGAGAACGGGCAGTGCAGAAGAGACAGCGGGCGGCGCAGAAGACGAGCAGGCAATGCAGAAGGGACAGCGGGTGGTGTTGTAGCAGAGCAGGTGGTGCAGAAGGGACAGCAGGCGGCGCTGGAGGAGAGCAGGTGGCGCAGAAGGGACAGTGAGCAGCGCTGAAAGAGAGAAAGCGGCACAGAATGGCCAGCAGGCGGTGCTGAACGGACAGCGGGCAGCGCTGATGGAGAGCAGGTGGTGCTACACTGGAGCGAGCGGTGCTGAAGGAGAGGGGCAGTACTGAAGGGACAGCAGGTGGCGCTGTAGGAGAGGGGGCAGTGCTGAAGGGACAGCAGGCGGAGCTGTAGGAGAGGGGGCGGTGCTGAAGGGACAGCAGGCGGAGCTGTAGGAGAGGGGGTGGTGCTGAAGGGACAGCGGGCGATGCTGAAGGAGAGCAGTTAGTGCTGTAGGAGAGGGAGCGGTGCTGAAGGGACAGCGGGCAGCGCTGAAGGAGAGCGGGTGGTGCTGCAGGGACAGCGGGCGACACTGAAGGAGAGGGGCAGTGTTGAATGGACAATTTAATTTAGACTGCCACGACTCATCCATGTGCTCCAGCCAACCCCTGTGACAAAAGGATAGAAGAGGCCGTTGACGTCCCGCCCATCATTGCCTGACACCCCCTCTGGCCCAGAACCTTTCAGAAAGAAAAGGCGTGGCTCATCGCCAGACAGCAGCGGATCATCCAATTAAAAGATCATGCCTCCACGACGGGTGTGATTGGTTCATCCAGCACAGCTCAGCCAATCACAGCAGCACTGGAAGGAGCAGTTCTTAAAATATTTAGAAGTATTTCTCCCACCATTTTATGTTTGCGTAGCGAACATCGGAGCAATCTAGTAATCTACATAATAATAAAACAAAAATACATATTTGGTATCGCTGCTTCCGTAAAAGCCTGATCTATAAAAGGCATTTATTATTTACCGCACACTGTGAACGCCGTCAGATAAAAAAATGAAGAACACCAGAACTGCGCTATTTTGGTCCCCCCGTCTCCAAGAAAAAATATATTAAAAAGGTATCAAAAAGTGGTATGTATTCCAAAATGGTACCAACGGTAACTACAGGACGTCCCGCACATAATGAGCACTTGCCCAACTATGTCTACGAAAAAGGGAAAAAATATAGCTGTCAGAAGATGGCGCCAGAAAATAATTTAAAAAAGTAAATATCTTTGAAAAAAAATTTAAAGGGGTTGTCCCGAGAAAGCAAGTGGGGGGTAAGCACTTCTGTATGGCCATATTAATGCACTTTGTAATGTACATTGTGCATTAATTATGAGCCATACAGAAGTTATTCACTTACCTGTTCCGTTGCTGGCGTCCCCGTCGCCATGGTGCCGTCTAATTTCAGCGTCTAATCTCCCGATTAGACGCGCTTGCGCAGAAGGGTCTTCTCCCTTCTCTTGGGTCTCGGCACGAGCGGAGTTCTGTCTCCGCCCCTTCTACGTGTCATTGCGTAGCTCCGCCCCATCACGTGTGCCGATTCCAGCCAATCAGGAGGCTGGAATCGGCAATGGACCGCACAGAGCCCACGGTGCACCATGGGAGAAGACCCGCGGTGCATCGTGGGTGAAGATCCCGGCGGCCATCTTGGTAAGGTAAGTAAGAAGTAGCCGCAGAGCGGGGATTCGGGTAAGTACTAAACTTTTTTTTTTTTTAACCCATCCCTTGTGTTTGTCTCGCGCCGAACGGGGGGCCTATTGAAAAAAAAAAAAAAGCCGTTTCGGTGCGGGACAACCCCTTTAAGTAGTCCAGCAAAAAAAAAAGAAACCTATATATTTGGTATGGTAGTAATCGTACTGACCCACAAAATAAAGGGATCAGATCATTTTTGTTGCAGTTTGTACGTCGCAGAAACAAGACGCACCCAAAGATGGCGGAATTTCGTTTTTCTTCCATTTCACTCCACTTAGAATTTTTATATTAAAAGTTTTTCATTACATTATATGCTACATTAAAAGTACAATCCATCCCGCAAACAACAAGCCCTCAGACATCTACGTCGATGGATAAATAAAAGGGGGGAGGAAAAGCGAAAATGCAAGAAAAAAAAAGGACCATGTCCCTAAGGGGTGAAGGCAAAAAATAAGCTCATCATTAAAGGGTTAACATCACAATGCCAAATCCTAATTCCCAGCCCTAATTACACAAACAGATTTGCGCCGATCGCTCAGCTACAGCAGAGATTTCTATTGTTATCTTCCAGGCTCCAAAACTGTGAAGCAGTGACCCCTGATGAGGCAGGAGACGCACATTAGTGGATGGGAATGTGGGAGGATCGCTGCTGGGTGGCAGGGCTGGCAGGGCTGGCAGATCCTGTGTCTGGCTGCATGTGTGAGCGCTGCCTACAAGCTGCTGAGCTCTGCACACATTGCTGGGGACACTGGGAGGACTGGGAGTCACTGGGAGTTACTGGGACAGGAGGAGCTGCTGACAAATGTCTACACACTGATTCCTGCAACTGATGCCTGGACACTGCTGGGAGTTTGGGGACACTGGTGACACTGAGGGGACACTAGAGGACTGACCACATCAACTGTCTGCAGACATGAACAGCACTGACCCCAAGGAGTACCTGACCAGGAGAGAGATCCCCCAGCTATTTGAGGTAAGGGGCTTCTAGTTCTCCGCTATGGTATTTCTTTTACTAGTCCACCTGATGCATTATGTAAGGGGCTGCTGGAGCATTATATTGTATTATGCACCGGAGTACTTCTATCATTAAGCTATATTGTGCCACTGCAAATGTAATCAGCTTTGTGCCAATCCAGCATGTTATGCCCTGCTGACATAAAAGCCACATTGTGACATTGTACCCTTTCTAGTGCCACTATCACAATGTAGCCACCTATTACCAGAATGACATGATGTCTACGGAGTATCACTAAAGACAATGTACCCTTCCTAGTGCCACTATAACAATGTACCCTTCCTAGTGCCACTATGATAATGTACCCTTCCTAGTGCCACTATAACAATGTACCCTTCCTAGTGCCACTATGATAATGTACCCTTCCTAGTGCCACTATGATAATGTACCCTTCCTAGTGCCACTATGATAATGTACCCTTCCTGGCGCCCCTGCAAATGTATTCTTGAAATTTAACAGGCTTTGTGCCAATCCAGCATGTTATGTCATGTCAGCATAAAAGCCACATTGTGACATTGTACCTTTTCTAGTGCCGCTATGACAACCATGGCGACCTAGTACCACTGTGACAATATATCTATTAGAACTACTATGACCATGTAACCTACCTTGTGCTACTATGATAATGTAACCTACCTTACTCCACATGGAACTGCATTCTTCAAATTATACTTTCTGCCAATCTAGCATGTTATGTCATGACAGTATAAATGCAACATTGTAACCTTTCTAGTGTCACTATACAATGTAACCTACCTACTGCTTCTATGACAACCGTAACTACCTAGTACCACTATAACCATATATTTACCTAGTACCACTACAGCAATGTAACCTACCTAGTGCCACTATGACAATGTAACCTACCTAGTGCCACTATGACAATGTAACCTACCTTACTCCACATGGAACTGCATTCTTCAAATTATACTTTCTGCCAATCTAGCATGTTATGTCATGACAGTATAAATGCAACATTGTAACCTTTCTAGTGTCACTATACAATGTAACCTACCTACTGCTTCTATGACAACCGTAACTACCTAGTACCACTATAACCATATATTTACCTAGTACCACTACAGCAATGTAACCTACCTAGTGCCACTATGACAATGTAACCTACCTAGTGCCACTATGACAATGTAACCTACCTAGTTCCACTATGACAATGTAACCTACCTAGTTCCACTATGACAATGTAACCTACCTAGTTCCACTATGACAATGTAACCTACCTAGTGCCACTATGACAATGTAACCTACCTAGTTCCACTATGACAATGTAACCTACCTAGTGCCACTATGACAATGTAACCTACTTAGTGCCACTATGACAATGTAACCTACCTAGTGCCACTATGACAATGTAACCTACTTAGTGCCACTATGACAATGTAACCTACCCAGTGCCACTATGACAATGTAACCTACCTAGTGCCACTATGACAATGTAACCTACCTAGTTCCACTATGACAATGTAACCTACCTAGTGCCACTATGACAATGTAACCTACTTAGTGCCACTATGACAATGTAACCTACTTAGTGCCACTATGACAATGTAACCTACCTAGTGCCACTATGACAATGTAACCTACCTAGTGCCACTATGACAATGTAACCTACCTAGTTCCACTATGACTATGTACCTTTTATAGTGCTACTATGACAGTGTAGTCCTCCTACTACCAATATAACTATACTATGTCGCCTACCTACTGCCAATATGACTGTGTACCCTTCTTAGTACCTATGTGGCAATGTAGCCTACACAACTAGTGTGACAACCTTATACCTGTATCAGCCACCCTATAGTACAATGCTGTATAGGTAGCAGTGGATTTTAGGATGATGTTTGCCCTAGTATCTGACTAATCCTTGTGCCATATTAAAGGGCAATGTGCCAGTACACCATAATGTGCCATCTGATTCCTCTGTTGAGCGGCTCATGATACATTGTAGACACTCCTCGACATTGAAATTGCAACAAGAAGGAAAAGTCAAGGAAAAGTGTTGCAATTTCAATGTTGATTGTAAATATACTTCATGCTGTGATAGAATATAACTCCAGTGTGTCTAGCAGCTCGGTATACACCGTGTCAGCCAGTGCTCAATATATACTACTGTGGATTAACCATTTCTGCACGGCTCGTTGCCTTCTGTGTCATCCAGAGTCAATGATAAATGACATATTCATGATGCCAGTGTCACCTCGTCATTGTGGTTTATTCCTAAATGTCCTCGATGAATGCTGTGCCAGGATACCCGTTATGTGCCAGTCTGTACATTCTATTCTGTACTAGTGATACACCTTATTGGTAAACCATACTGTGGAATTACCAGTCAGGACTGTGAGAAAGCTGGAGCTCTAATGACAACCATACTGATTGTCACTCTGCTTTCCCAGAAAGTAATATAACTACGAAATGATGGCAGAGAACAACTATTACTGGTGACTTTTGGGTTTTGGGTGGAACAGTTGCTTTCACTAGAGCTGATGACTCAAGACTTGAATGGCAAATCTGCCAAGAAAGTTAAAGAGGTATTGGCACTGTAGACACTATGGTGTAAGAACCAGCACATGCTATCAATGTCTGGTAGATGCTGGTCCCCTCCCAGGACCCGCACGTTAATCCAGAATGAGGGTCCCGACAGACAATGAGTGGAGTGGTGGCCACGTGGCTTTCTCCATTCACTTCTATGGGAGTTACGGAAACCAACAAGTAGGGTGCGAATACCCCTTTAATAGAAGAGGCGGATCACTATTGGTGACAAAGAGAAAGCTGGGTGACGACACTTTTGGGAGCTGTAAGACATCCTGTGCACACTTGGCATCCTTGTGCCTCCATTCAACGGATTACCCACTGCATGTACCAGGCACAGTTTCTAGGGAAGAATGTCCCCATAATTTGGCGTCCGGCGGAATATTGCAGGAATCCAGGAGACAAAAAAAACCCGTCTTATATCTTTGTATTAAGTTTTATTTCAGTTTCTCGCCTCCAAAAATGGAGCAAAGAGATGGAAACCCTGAAGTGACCCCAATGCAGGTTGAGAGCTGCCTTTCACACTATGTTACTAAGTATATTCTGCGTACTTCTTGTATTGCGTCTGGCTTGTTCCGCCATATATATCTTATTGTGCGCCCATCCCCCATCATCAGTAGACTAACTGAGTCTTATTTTAGGCCTCTACTGCTTTCTATCACTCAGAGCTGTAGATTGCGCCATCAGCGGATGGTTTTCTGGCCCTTTAAATTCTCCATATCTTCTGATCTCGTCTTCACTTGTTTTTGAGAACTTGCAACATAAAGATTGTTTTAAGTTGGATGCCTGGATCAATGGACGAGTGAGACCAACGCACCTGCGTGAGAAGAGCTCGTCAGTAATGGCCACCGCACTCTTCTAACACGGTGCTTCGGTGGTCCGAGACACTTCATGCTCCGCTCTGATTGGCTGGTGCTATAGCAGGTGTAGTGCAATGGTAGTCCAACCCGATACCTATGCACAGCGTGGATTAGGTAGTCGAAGATTGTACTGACCATCTTGGATGGCCAAAAATGGGGCCCGGAACCAGCAGATCCACTGAAGAATGGCGCATAGGACCAACAGCAGACAATGTTACAAACCCCTCTGTCCTTGAATTGGAGGGTCACTTTAAGTGTCGGTGTTCATGCATTCTCCAACAGTTTTTCTTCAGTTCTTAACATGCGAGTGTCATCCAAGTGTAATCTGTTAGATGTGTCAAGAAAAAATGGAAGGTGGCACAATTGATGTAATTTAATACTCGTATTGAAGTCAATGGGTTCATGGAAAAAAGGAATGCAGACACATGCCATATAAGTGCATTCCATTTTTTTAACGCACCAAGTGAATTGAATGGGTAATTCTGGTTCTAGAATGGCATCAGAATGGGACATGCTGCGATCTCTTACATAGACCTTTGGTCCGTGAAAAACATTATGTATGTAAGTATGTAGAAGGCCCTTTGCGAAGGCGCAGGAGAAGATTCCCTTACACGTGAGAACCAATGTTGGCACATGTGAAGCCCCGCCCTCTCCCCACCGCTAAGCGCGGGAGATTCTAGCACCTACAGGGGGCATATAGAAGGGCTGTAGCTGTGTCACAGCTTCAGTCCCAGACACAAAGGCCAGGAGCAGCAGTGTGTGTGTGCCAGTCAGCAGCAGGTCTTGTGTGGCAGATGCAGCAGAAAAGTAGGACAGTTTAGTTCATGGCAGCGGCCAGTGAGTGTGGGAACTCTAGTGCTGCCTCCATAGTGGGGGAAGGCAGCGCTCAACAGATGACCAGAATCACCCTGACGATCGGGGGGCCAAGACAGACCGCATGGAAGGGGAAGGAGTCTCCCATCCCACAGAGGACTCGGTCCCTGAAAGCCGCTGACAGCATGGTGGACCTAGGAATGACAAGAGGCAGGAATTGCATAAGAGGTTCATTAATGTGATGTGCAAGGCAGTGTTACGGAGGACAGGACACTTCGGGGTTAACAGCGCTATGTGCCATTGAGAGATGTGTGACCAAAATGTACCTGTCTGTTAGCACCTAGGTGCATGAGTCCGCAGTGGGGCGGAGCTCTGAAATTTAGGATGTACTCTGGCGCCTACAGTGCGTAGTCCGCGAGGTAGTGATGTTATGGACCTTTGAAATACTATGGAGTACAACGTTGGAGTATTACTACTAAGATGTGAGTCACTGGATGGTATGAAGTTCCTTGTCGCCCAGAGGAAGGAGAAGAAAATACCCGGGCATCTACGGTGCAAATTACCCGCATGCTGCGAAATACGAGGACGGAGATACCTGTTATTGGTGGGTGACTTCCGGTTTATGTTTACGGAACATTTAAAGGATTTGCACCCCCTGTGGAGCGAAAGTGCTAATTAAACTGTTGATTCAGTAAAATTGCTTCGTATTGCCTCTGCCTGTCATTGCGACGCCATCTGGGACCTGTGACGACCCGCGACCGCTTACAAGTACACTCACTGATTTTAATGAGTCCGAGTTCAGGCACTTTCAAACTTGGATGTTAAAATTGTCCGTGTGAATCTAGCCTGAGGGCGAGTTCAGACGTGGTGGATTTGCGGTACGTGTTCTGCACTGCAAATTACCGTAAATACACGTGGATGGGGAATTGAAAACGTAAGTCTCTTCTAGAGAAAAAAGTCTGCAGAGAAAATTGAGCGTGCTGTAGATTCTCAAGTCATTAAATTGCAGAATGTCGAAGACACCCCCCCCCCCCCCCCTCCCTCCCCAATGTACGGGGACAAAATCCCCAGTGGATCAGCAGCAAATCCTCACGTCCCACAATAAGATTTTGCTGCGGGATCGACACAAATTTGCAACAAAATCCATGACAGGAGAATTCCGCCAGCTGTGGCCTTCTAATAAGCACAATCATGTGAAGTGCAGTTACTCAGGGCGCTGGAGCCAAAGGGGGCCACAATATCCCTCTGACCCCGTACTATAAATGACACATGATAGTTGGGGGAAACTGTTGCATATTTTGCATTATAGCCCTGGAAATTCAAGTTATATCTCCTCCTGTTAACTAAAGAACTGGGAATTCTTCCAACCATAATTTTGGTCATGTTGCCGGCAAAAGATGATGTAAAAGCCCATGAACACGGCCAAGACATATTAGGTTGGTCTTATCTATGCATGTGCTGCGTCGGAGGCAACTTCAGGGTTCAGAGTTTCTACCAGACTTGGTATTGCAGTATCCGTGTACAGACTGCGGCTTGTTCATCCTGATATTAGGATCCTCCTCACACCTAAGCACTAAATGGTGCCTTAGAGCCCCCGGCCCCTTTATTAGAGCCCTCTCATGATTGGCGCTTCCCTGTATGGATATTCTCCCCGTGACCCCGGCGTGCAGCATAAAATCATGTGACGAGTTTTCTGTGGATCAGTTTCAGTGTGAATCCACATTAGATGGGAAAATCCAGTGATCGGAGCGACTTTCAATGAGGCCGGTCATCGGTGCTAGACTAGCCGGGGATGGGATTTTACTGCCAACTGCGGGGGAGTAGGGGGTGTTTCCATGTAACAGTGTGGAGAGTATCCAGAGATTGGCATGATTGAGGAAAAATATCCAACAAAGGGGATTCTGTGTGCGGAAACAACTCATCACCAAAAGGGTCGGAGGAGGATGTCAGGAATCACTCTGACCAAGAGGTGCTGCACAGTCAGCCAAATACGATGCTGGAGCTCCAGCTAACTTGTCCTAATGTACAACTTGCCGTTCCTTAGGGCGGCTTATTGTGATTGTTCCCAGCAAGAGAAATCACGTAATTTTGTAGATATCATACCTTTTAACCCCTTGAGTGGCACGCCCGGAAAATTTCCAGGGACGAGCTCCACTGTTCATAGCAACATAGCCCGGAAGATTTCCGGGCTATGTATCACTATGGGAGCTGCAGAGCACAATGCCACAAGCTGTGACAGCGTGCTCTGCCTGCACAGACCCACAGAGAACAAAGCAGGGGCTTTGAAAAACGAGCAGAAGATATTGCAGATATGTCGGCAATCTCCTGCACTGGTTTGTTTACAGGTTGCCATAGAGACCATCGGCTTGTCAGAAGCAAGCCGATGGTCTCTGTGGCAGGGAGAGCTGGTTGTTAGCTGTCAGAGGACAGCTAGGTACCAGCTCTTACAGCAGAGATCAGAGAAAACCTCCGATCTCTGCTGTGTTAACCCTTTACATGCTGCAGTCTATGTGACTGCAGCATGTAAAGGGCTGTCACTGCAGCATGTAAAGGGCTGTCACCATCGGACCCCCGGAATGTGATCAGGGGTCCTGATGGGTCCCTGTGGAAGTCCCCTAAAGGGACAAAAAAAAAAAATGTAAAAAAATTATAAAAAAAATAATAAAAACACTTGTCTCCCTTTACTTTGTAAAAAATCAAAAATACAATCACACATGTGGTATCCGTGTGCGTCGTAATGACCCAGAGAAGGAAGTTAATATATTATTTAACCCCTTAATGACATGGCCCCTTTTTTTCTTTTTTCCCCATTTCTTTTTTTCCTCCCCCCTGTTTAAAAAATCACAACTTGTCCCGCAAAAAACAAGCCCTTATATGGCCATGTCAATGGAAAAATGAAAAAGTTATGGCTCTTGAGACGCAACTGCAAAACTAGTTGAAATTCAATGATTAGACCATTTAAAAAAACCTGCCCTGGTGGGCACGACAGGGTAGTAGGAAACCTGCCACTCAAGGGGTTAATGGCTAGCAAAAATACATGATGTTACAGCGAGTTTCCGAACCAACGCAGGGTTCTTCTTCAGGCTTAAATGAAATAGATACGAAGAGGCATAATTATTTATACACACATACTTATGACCAGAGGTGTAACTTGAAGCTCCTGGGCCCCAATGCAAAACCTGTAACAGGGCCCCCAACTATAATGCTTTATGCATAGTACTGGGCTCCCTATAAGGAGAAGAGAGGCCTTATGGGCCCCCTAAGGCTCATGGGCCCAGGTGTAACCACATCCCCTGCATCCCCTATAGTTACGCCAGTGCTTATGACAAGGCACAGACATGGATATGATTGGTTTGCACTTAAAGGAATACTTCAACAGAAACAAACCTTTTTTAACTAGACACTGATAAGGGAGTGAAAGTTTTATGGTCCCTGAATTAGTGTTGGGGGGTTCACCAGGCCAGCAGTGTTATCTTTGCTATAGATGTCTTATACCTCCCATTCACACATAAATCCTCATGAAGAATTTAACCCACTATTCAAAGTGTCAAAAGTTGTTATAAACTTATATTCCCAAATTCTTCTAGGGCGGTTTCACACGAGTGTATTTGTGCAAGCAAAACATGAGCATGCATACATAGAGAATAGGACCCATTGATATAAATGGGTTTGTTAATGTCTCCCCTTTTTGTGCAAAAAAAAAAAGCAGCATGCTCTACTTTTGTGCACATTTGCGCACTAAAAGTCCCCATAGAAGTCTATGGGGGGGTGCACTAATGCGAGTGCAATACACAAGGAAAAATGCTGCGTAATTCCACTGGAAAAAAGAACACCTCTGGAACTAATTAGGCTAACTAGCCATTAAATCGGGGCGTGGTTGTGTCCCATGCACAAAAAACCCTGCCCTGCAGGGGCAAAATGGGCCTGCTGCATGGAGATACACGCGCAAAAAAAAAAGCTTTGTTCAGGGCACAAATACATTGCACTGAATCGTGCGCAATTCTACATACACCTGTGTGAAGGCGCTCTTAGTACAGATGGGGTGTTAGAGCAGACGACCAGTTCCAGCACCATTGTGTCTACGAGAGACAGAAAGACGAGACTCTAGCGGGTGAAACAGCGCAAAACTTGTATTACTGAGCAGCTGAAAAACGTCTCCTAGTCAGGTGGATCCAGATCTTTGTTGCACCGTGCTGATGGGAGGGCAGAATTTGGTGCAAGCAGCATGAGTACTGTTGTATTATGTCACTACCAGAAGTGGTAGGTGTCCCCACTTCCTGATTGTCTGCACTCAGGGCTCCGGCGCTGTGCCCCTGCTGCTGGCCTGATGTACTTGTCCCCGGCTGTGAGTGACACAGTCCAGTTGGGGGGAAGAGGAGCAGGGACCCCAGTGACAGCGCAGCCACCTGAAGCGCCCGCAGGGTGAACGTGACCACGAGAAAAGAGGAGCGTGTGCTAAATGTACAGCGCTCCCCGCCGACACTTGTCCCTCGCAGCTACTGTGAGTGACACAGTCCGGCCGTGGGGGGGGGGGGGGGAGAGGAGCGGGGACCCCAATTACATGCCAGGCATGTGGAGTGGCCACACCAAATGTACACCGCTCCCCGTCGGCAGTGGTCAACCAAGGGGAACGCCAGTGGAGATGCTAGTCCGCCGGGGACAGCTGCAGGGAGCTGAGTGATAGCGGTCCCTCCTGCAGTGCCGAAGCCTGGATGGGGCGACCAGGGGGAACGCAAGTTGAGGTGGCAGTCTGCCGACGAGAGCTGCGGGAAGCTGAGTTACAGCACTCCCGCCTGCAGCGGCCGAAACCTGGACGGGAGCGGAAATGGCAGTGGCAGTACAGCGGCGGGGAGAGGTGTGAGTTGTTCGGCATCGGGGGGGAAATAAGCAGGCCCGCTGTCAATGTCCTCCCTGCCGCACTAATAGCCAATCGGAAGCTAGGGGCCGGACAGGGGGCGTTCACTCCACCAAAGCACGCTCAGCCCCTAGCTTCCGGTGGCATCAAGGTACAACAGTACCAGCAGCATGAATCACTGACCCCTTCCTGTGAAGCTGGTGGAGATGTAGTAATGTTGGGGGGAAGGTTTTCTTGGCACACCCCAGGTCCTCTGATACCTCTGATGAGCTGCTGCAGATGTGAAGGAGGTCCAAGGCACTTGTAGATGGGGGCTTCTAATAAAGGGGCCATTCAATGTAAGTATAAGTGTGCGCCCAACCATGCTGAGCCCTATGAATACACTAAGAGACTCGTGTACATATATAGCCGTTCCCTCACATCTCATCCCTGGAACGGCTCCTTCTACAAGCGTCTCCAGGTATCCTTCACAATGTGTTTATTTCATAACTGCCCAGACGTAGCGATACGGTCATCTTACTTGCTAATAAGGCCCTGCAGGCATATCATGTCTTTCCCGGACAGCGGGGAGCCATCGTTAATGTAGCTGGAGCCGCAGGCTGCTGACATCTGAGAGGATAATGCAGAATATAATCACAGGTCTCCCTGCTGCAGAATAGAAACAGGCTGTCAAGTAAATCCTGTAACCAGACGACCATCCGATGATGAAGTCAATCGCTTACAGCCTGTTGTTGTGCAAACTTACAGAACTTCTCCGATCTTAAAGTGAGTCTTTAACGTTTAAGACCGGGTTGTTTTGGGGTAGAGCAGTCTGTGCTGATTAATTTCAGAATACAGCTGTACAGCGGCCAGAGCACCATTTTTTTTTATATACAAAGCTTCAACTTCTCTGCATGAACATAGAGTTAAAGGATAAAATTGTGCCTGCCTGAAGCTACCACTAGGGGGTGTCTCAAGCATATGTATTATAAAGTTCAGTGTATAAATGTACACAGTAAACTCCTGAGCTCCATCTAGTGGTGATTGCAGGAAGCTAGGATTTTGCATAATTTCATTTTATGTGTATGCATAGTATGTGAAGGTCTATATGAAAATATCACATTATGACTTCACCAGCAGAATAGTGAGAGCAGCACCTGAGTATAATACAGGATATAACTCAGGATCAGTACAGGATAAGTAATGTATGTATACAGTGACTCCACAGGCAGAATAGTGAGTGCAGCTCCTGAGTATAATACAGTATATAACTCAGGTTCAGTACAGGATAAGTAATGTATGTATACAGTGACTCCAGCAGCAGAATAGTGAGTGCAGCTCTGGAGTATAATACAGAATGTAACTCAGGATCAGTACAGGATAAGTAATGTATGTACACAGTGACTCCACCAGCAGAATAGTGAGTGCAGCTCTGGGGTATAATACAGGATGTAACTCAGGATCAGTACAGGATAAGTAATGTATGTACACAGTGACTCCACCAGCAGAATAGTGAGTGCAGCTCCTGAGTATAATACAGGATATAACTCAGGTTCAGTACAGGATAAGTAATGTATGTATACAGTGACTCCAGCAGCAGAATAGTGAGTGCAGCTCTGGAGTATAATACAGGATGTAACTCAGGATCAGTACAGGATAAGTAATGTATGTACACAGTGACTCCACCAGCAGAATAGTGAGTGCAGCTCCTGAGTATAATACAGGATGCAACTCAGGATCAGTACAGGATAAGTAATGTATGTACACAGTGACTCCACCAGCAGAATAGTGAGTGCAGCTCTGGAGTATACTACAGGATGGAACTCAGGATCAGTACAGGATAAGTAATGTAGGATAAATTTATCTGATGCAGCACAATGTCCCTGTTCTCTCCATAGCCCTAATTATAGAACAGATCATTAGCCAGATCTCTGTATTGACCTTGTATATATTTATACTTAGTAATTAGTTCACGCCTAAGGTTTGTTTTTAAGAACCTTTAATACATTCCAGCCACCGACCCACAGATGTATGCTCGTCACTCCATGGAGTAATACCTGATCCATGACACTGCGTCACGTCCATACATGGCAACGGAACAAAGCGAATTCACACGCAAGTACTCAAGGTCACTGTACAAAGCGGGCGTAATGCCGAAAACCTGTTCTCCAGGAATTTTCAAAGATTATGGCAAGTGGTTCAGCAATTACCTCTGCTGCTTCCTTTAGTATCCTAGGATATAATTCATCTGGACCTTGAGACGTGAATTCATGTAAGTTAGCTAAGTGTTCCCTCACCATATCTCTGCTTACAGATAGTCTGCATTCTTTTATTCCCCCAATAGCCCAAGATATCTTATATCCTGTGGATTTTGTACTAAATCAGAGGTACATGGAGATCTAGTATGGGCCAATAGCAGTTTATGGCCACTGTATTAGGGAACTGTGTGATATGTATATATAATGTACATCAGCCCTTAGGCTACATAAATACATGACATTTTGCTGCAGATTTTACAACAGCCAGTTATGTATTGTTAGTCAATTACAGGGTGTTTTCATAGATTTTTAAGGATAGGGGTAAAATGTAAACTATTTATGCCCTATCCTTACCTTGGGTCCCTCCTAACCCCAACTGATCAACTGTGTGGCAAGGTCAGCGTGTTCATTCACTGAGCTGATTTCTGTAGTGGCCTAGTTTAGTATTGCAGGCCAAGTTCCCATTCATTTCAATGCCTGTAATACCAAGCCTGGTCACTGCAGTAAGAATGGTGCTGTCTTCTTTCTGCAAAAAGCAGAACCCCAACTGATCTACTATTCATTACCCGTCATGGGATAGGCCATATGTAGTTTACAGCTAGGTAACCCCTTTTAAAAATCTGGAACAGAATTAGAATAGTACATAACTGTATGACACCATATGATAGTATTCAACTCTAGAACTAGTGGAGATTAAACATTGGAATGAATGAACAAGTTGTTCATAACCATTTTTTCATCACAGCTCATTCAGTCCATCGTTGGTCTTTCAGGGGAGTCCTGGGAATGGTTTGCAAACAACTGAACAATCGCCTTGTATATGGAACGATAGGCAAACGACGAACGATGATTTTATGCCTGCATGAAATGAATGATGAACTATAAGTGAATGAATTATCATTCATCGTACAACTGTTGGCCATGTTTACATTGAAGAACTATCGTTCATATCCACACAATTCAACGGTTTGAAGGATAACACTGGTCAACAGGTTGATTCAACTAATTTTGGGGTGCTGAGTTCCGTGGAAGAGTCAGATTCTATCTATCACGTCACATTTCTGAGATACACAGAACTATTACACAGACAATAATACGGTACTGCCAAATATTGTTTTGTTTTAAATACAAAAAAAAATAACCCTCAGAACTCAATAATGTTTTTCTGGTAATATATTTGTGAATGAAACTCAAAAAATACCGATATGCTGAAGTAAGAATGAAGAGAAGTGCTTTATGCAGATTACAACAAACACTAAACAGCAGTACAGATAGGCTCATGTCGGTAACCTTCCTGCTCAACTACATTGTTCTGCCATCTAGTGACCATTTTTAGAACTTCATCCACTGTGTATTACATTCAAATACAGAGTTTAGCTCAGTCACTGATTTAATTATATAAATAATTCACCAGAAAAGGAGCACAAACACAAAAACTCTTTAAAAAAAATCTAAATTACATAAAAACCTTACGTGATACATAATTTCTAAAGGTAAATTCAGATCCTACACCTAAAAATGCATAAGAATTGATATATCGCACACCAGATGCAAAAATGCTGTTGAGCAGTGTAATCGTCCCATGTAAAAGGGCCCTAACTCCACAGCACGCCAATCTATGGACTATCAGAGACTAACATGATCCCCTACACATATTCTCTATAGCCGACCTTGGCTATGTGCAACCCATGCGGCTGTACATGGTGTGGACTACCAGCTTGTAAGGGAACGCCGGAAAGCCGTGGATTTTGAAACCTTTTTTTAAGGTGGATTTCACATGGTAAATCCTGGCGTCTGCAGATATGCTAAAACTCCATTCACACTGTGAAATCCACATCAGAATCCACCATTTTTGCATGTGGATCTGCACTAAAACTCACAATGCGACCAAACCCTTGCGGGAACGCATGGAGGTCTGGCTTTTATATTACCTCTACATCAATTTCTACTGCAAAAACGTACAGAAAATATCGCTTATACGGCGCTTTTCCACAACATTAAAATCCGCTCCGCAAGCACAATTAGACAGCGGATACTTGTCTCTCCATGTAGGCGAAAAATTAGTAAAACGCATTCATTTAGTTGGGATTTCAAAACACTTTGGATTGAACGCCGGGATTCCGCAGAGTATCCGTCCCGTGTGAACATACTGATGAGCCCTGATACAATCCAGCAGGATCACCCGTAGCCGCGCAGGTTTTATTATAGTCTCTGAATTGAGTGGTTTGAACACATAATGTAACAAAAAAGCATTTTCTGTCAGTTGCGCTTTAAGTCGTTACTTTTCCATGGAGACAAATAATGAAAATGTCTAAAAAATATTTGCAGGAAACGTTTTCGTGTTCCGCAGCGTTCGCTAATAATAATCCATGAATGTAATGATTTCTCTTTTGTCCACAAATCTCTTACCTTTCAGCGCCACTTTTCAAGCAGTAAATGTAGTTTCTCTATTGAAAAGATGAAATTCAAATGTCTTCATACAGTTCATAAAACATCTCCTGCTGCTCCTTAATAAATCGGCGCCTGTTCCTCATGTGCGAGGAATGTAGACGGGCCGGCGCCAGCATCTTGCAGGCCTGGGTGGGTGCTGGGTCTACTGCATCTGGGGGTCCCACAGTGCACAGGGTTCCAGGAGGGGAAGTAGACCCGGGCTGCAGGATCAGGCGCAGCAGTTGGGCCTCAGATTTTAATTTTATATAGTCTAATTGAAAAAAAAACAAAAAACAACTACAACTACATAGTCCCATCCCCTGTTGTTCCCCACCAGCTGAAGTCGGTACCGCTGTCCCTGCTGACTTCCGCGTTGTGTGATCATGTGAATGCTAAGACCGGGGAATATCCACAGCGATTATGTACGTGTCAAATGATCACACAACCTGGAAGTCAGCGGGGACAGGGGTGCTGACTTCAGCTGCCGGGCAGTTAAATATGTCGCTTTTTAAGTTTATTAATCAGTAGCCCGGGTCCCCTTCCTCTCCTGAACCCCTGTACACTGTAGGCCCCTCCAGACTCCGTGGCCCCTGTAATTTTATTACATGTTTATAAGAGCATACTCTATGTCAAAAGGTGGCATGTAAACGTGGCAAAATGTGGCATCTATAGGTAAAAGGGGGCAAAAGAGTTCACTTGTTGTTGGTGACATCGCTGAGGTTTTGGCTGCTGGCTCATGATCATAGCTAACCCAGTGCCCTTCTATCACAGCCAATGCAGACATAGAAAGGGGCCAACTGAGAATTAATAGCCCGAGGGCCCACAGGCGGATTTACAGTAGCAGCAAATTGGATGAAAATATGAAAATCTCATCCACAACGGTGTGAAAATTCTGGACAAAATGAGTGCGAAATTGATATGCAGAACTTTATTCAGCAGAATGTCAATTTTATCGCCGTTTCAGCTGCGGAATTCAATGTGAGGGTGAACCCCACTCAAAAATGTGCAATAAAACTCACATCGAAACCAGGTTTTAAGGCAGACTTTCTGCTGCTGATCTCCTGCTGAATGTCTGCAGCAGATCATCCCCATGTGGACTCAGCATTAGGGTGGACACTCACTAGCGTTATTTTCTCTCTTGCGCTGCGAGAGCACGAGAAAACTCTCGCCTCGCAGCACAAGAAAGACGCCGGTATAGAACCGGCATATCGCTAGTGGTTTCAATGGGGCCAGCAGCGCCGCTAGCCCCATTGAAAGCATAGGGAGAATGCCACGGACTTCTGCCACAGCTGTGACAGCTGTCACAGCTGTGGCAGAAGTCCGCGGCATTCTATCCCAGTGCTTTCAATGGGATCGGCACTGCTGCCGATCCCATTGATAGCACTGCTTTGGCAAGCCCCATGGAATGATTATCGGGGAAGGGCTTGAAATATAAGCCCTTCCCCGATAAACAGCAAAAAGTGTGTAAAAAAAAAATGTACTCACCTCTCTGGCGCTCAGATGCGTCCTCCTGGTGGCTCTCCTGCACTGCTATTAAGCTCTTTCAGCAGTCGGGGATTTAAAAATCCCCGCCTCCTGAAAGGGCTGTGCAGATTGGCTGAGGGCTCAGCCAATAGCAGCTACTGCTTAGCTATTGGCTGAGCGCTCAGCCAATGACACACTGCCCTTAGCTATTCATTCATGAATAGCTATATCTTAGCTTTTTTCTCGCACTGCGATGCGAGACTTTAACTTTACTCTCGCAGCGCACTGGAGAAAAAACGCCAGTGGGTGTCCACCCTTAGGGTATGTTTACACGTAGCGGAATCCCCATACACGATCTTAGTATGTATGTGCGTGTAGTATGCACCAAGACCGTGCATGCTGCATGTTTTTTTTGCACACGTATTTTGTGCGGCTCTTGTGAGCGACAACATTGAAGTCTATGAGATTTCCAACTGCGTATCCTGCACATAAAAACTGCATGGTTATACACAGTGAGCCGAAGGCTGTATCCGCACGGGCTACAGCGATATCGCTGCTCTGTACACACAATTTTGTAGTGTCAGGGATGCTTTTTTCTTGGGATTCATGTAGCATCAGATCGCTGTAACGAGAAAGTTAATGGGACCTCGTAATGTTAAAATTGCATCGCATGAAAGTCACAAGTTTGTGCGCTGCGATGCGAGAAAGTAGCAGCCTCCATAGGGAAACATGGACTACAAAAAATAGCAAACTGCAGCTGTTTAGAGCGTGCCACAATTTTGTAGTCTCGCAATGAATAAGACTACAAAACATCGCTTGTGTGGATGAGCCCACAGGAAAGCACGGGCTCCGCATACATGTAATGTGTAGCATTGTCGTATTGCTACAAAATAGCGCAACAAAATGGCCCGTGCGGATGCAGCCTAAGGCCTCTTTCACACAGGCGACAGCGATATCGCTGCTCTGTACACGCAATTTTTTAGTGTCAGGGATGCTTTTTTCTTGGGATTCATGAAGCATCAGGTCGCTGCGGCCCGCCATTTTGTAACGAGAAAGTTAATAGGACTTTCTAGTGTTTAAATTGCATCACATCGCACGAAAAACGCAAGTTTGTGCACTGCAATAAACAAGGAGGGAAGATGGAGACTTTCTCTCTGTTGCATCGCATCGCACGAAAATGCGGTTTTCATGCGGTGTGATGCAACTTTGACAGTAGGAAATCCTACTATCAAAGCCCTGGCTGCAGGAAAAAATACATCAGCTTAGAAGTGCTGTCCGGCTCCACTTCAGCTTCTTCCTGGTCCCCGGTACTGCTCTTCAGCATCTCTTCTGGCCGGGGATTGAAAAATCCCTGCTTCTGAAAGTGCTGCCTCTGATTGGCTGAGCGCTGTCAATGGCTGTGGCTGGTGCATCGAGTGCTAGCTCACAGCACTCAGCCAATCAGAGTCAGCGCTTCTAGGAGGCGGGGATGTTCCAATCCCCGGCCAAAAGAGATGCTGAAGACCACCGATCCGATATCACTGCTAATAACTAGACCGTTTTTCCATCCGAACCTCGAAGATCAGGTCTCGATTGTAAATTCCAGCGATCTAAGAAGTCATTTTCTGTCTCTCCGTTATAATCGCGTTATCTCACTTATGACGTGTTAATCGCATAGAAGCGGTAATACTTGCGGATTACGATGAGCGCGTGGAGTATAACCGAGGTTCATGCTGACTATTCTGTCTCTTCTTACTCAGGGGCTTCTGAATGGATTAATGTACTACAGACCTGACGACCCCGTGGATTACTTGGAAACCTGTCTGCAGAAAGTGAGGGAGTTGGGAGGATCAGAAAAAGTCAAGTGGGACACGTTTGTGGGACCGGACAAAAGAAACTTGCCTCCGCTCAATGGTGGACAAGCTCGAAGATCGTTCTTCCGAAATGGTAAGTGATAAAATAACTAATATTTGAGACCCTAATGACGTGGCCCTTTTGTTCCAATTTAGTTTTTTCCAGAAAAATAGGTCTGTTTTTTTGTGGGACCTCCTGG
Source organism: Eleutherodactylus coqui (assembly GCF_035609145.1). NCBI lineage: Eukaryota > Metazoa > Chordata > Amphibia > Anura > Eleutherodactylidae > Eleutherodactylus > Eleutherodactylus coqui. The sequence continues at coordinate 303,005,717 of NC_089839.1, forward strand.
TATACTGTGCGACAAAGTTTTAAAAAATTTTTCAGAACCGGAAATTCATAGTAATTGATTTGTTTCTGTAAAACTAAAACCTGCCGATTCCACTGGTAAAACGGAATAATAGTCGCACGTCCCATTTACAAGTTATTTAACCCCTTAGTGACCAAGCATTTTTTTTCCTCTATTTTAAAAAATCGTAACTCCTTTATTTATCCATCGGCGTTGCTGTATGAAGGATTGTTTTTTGCGGGACAAGTTGTATTTTTCAATGGTGCTGTTTAATGTACCATATAATGTACTGAAAAACTTTTAAAAGTTCAAACTGGAGTAAAATGAAAAAACAAACGGACGACGTTCTCTATGTGGAGTAAATAATGTGTTACTTTGATAGATCGGACTTTTACTGACGCAGCGATACTAAACATGTATTTTTGTTTTATGATTTTGATTCTTTTATTCAGTTTAACCAACGACCTGTAAAAACCCAGTTCATTAGTTACAGCTTACTGGTGGATGATCCTCAATGTTTCCGCCACGTGTAGACATACCCTATATGTTACATAAACCTACCCTTATAGTGCTCAGTCAGCACGTGGAGACATACCCTATATGTTACATAAACCTACCCTTATTGTGCTCAGTCAGCATGTGGAGACATACCCTATAGGTTACATAAACCTACCCTTATAGTGCTCAGTCAGCACACGGAGACATACCCTATATGTTACATAAACCTACCCTTATAGTGCTCAGTCAGCATGTGGAGACATACCCTATATGTTACATAAACCTACCCTTATAGTGCTCAGTCAACACGTGGAGACATACCCTATATGTTACATAAACCTACCCTTATAGTGTTCAGTCAGCATGTGGAGACATACCCTATAGGTTACATAAATCTACCCTTATAGTGCTCAGTCAGCATGTGGAGACATCCCCTATATGTTACATAAAGCTACCCTTATAGTGTTCAGTCAGCGCGTGGAGACATACCCTATATGTTACATAAACCTACCCTTATAGTGCTCAGTCAGCACGTGGAGACATACCCTATATATTACATAAACCTACCCTTATAGTGTTCAGTCAGCGCGCAGTGTTTAACAGTGATTGCGAAATAGTTGCACAATCACTTTTGTTATTCTTTTTATTATGCAAGGTTAATGGCGAGCCGACTGGATTAATTGTATCGGCAGATTTCCAAAAAATACAATACAGCGGCAATTGGATTACATTATTCCCCATAATTGGCAAACCTGACATGGCAGAAAAAAACGGATATCATATTTGAATTCAGCGCACTAAAGTTACTGTGAGCCACCTACCTGCTTATTGGTTACAAAAAGTGTGTTGCACAGTGTAACTTTTTTTGGTAGCATTTTGAGTACATACAACTCTTTGATTACCGTTTATAAAAAATGTTCTTGGAGTCGTTCACCACACGGGATAAATATTGCGTTACTTTTAGAGATGAGCGAGCGTACTCGGTTCGGGTGTTTTTGCACTCGAGCACCTCTTTTTCCGAGTAACTAACTACTCGGACGAAAAGATTCGGGGGGCGCCGGGGGTGAGCGGGGGGTTGCAGAGGGGAGTGGGGGGGGGGGGGGGAGAGAGAGAGCTCCCCCCTGTTCCCCACTGCTACCCCCGGCTCCACCACGCCGCCCCCAGAATCTTTTCGTCCGAGTAGTCAGTTACTCGGAAAAAGAGGTGCTCGAGTGCAAAAACACCCGAACCGAATACGCTCGCTCATCTCTAGTTACTTTAATAGGACAGACTTCTAGAAACACTATAGCAAATGCAGTAGCACAGGGGAGATGTAGCATTACATGCTATATGGAGTTAGCTCCGACACTTGTGTAGTGTCCAGTGATGGTAATTGCAGGCGCAGTTGCGCCTTTAATTAATATCATCGGCCTTACATAGGAGTCAGAGCTAACTGCTTCCCCTCTGTACCCCTGTGTGTTATGGCGCTGACATTAGGCACCCCATCAGCTGATTGGTTGCTGCCAATCAACTATTGATGACCTATTAGTATTTGTCTGGCAAATTCCAAAATTAAATTTTTATAGCCAATCCATAGGATCGGTGATAAACGTCTGATTGGTGGGGGTCTCACAGCCGAGACCCCACCGATTCCAAGAAGTGGGGTCCTGTGTCTTCTTCACCTCCTCACTGCACTCCTGGCAGTGGGGAGGAGATTGAGTGGAGCAGCAGACGCACAGGCGCAGTGCCACTCTATTTCTTTCAGACTCTATTGAAATGAATGGAAGAGTGTCGCACATGTGGAACCAGCACTCCATCTCCACGTCACTGCGAGCTTGAAATGATGAGAAGAAGAGGATGCTGGACCCTCGGTCTCAGGATCAGTGGGGGGGCAGGGGAGGGACACAGAGGCGAGACCCCCATTGATCAGACATTTAGAACCCATCCTGTGGTTAGGTAATAGAAGCCAATCTTGATGCAACCCATTTAACCCCTTGAGTGGCACGCCCGGAAATTTTCCGGGACGAGCTCCACTGCTCATAGCAACATAGCCCGGAAGATTTCCGGGCTATGTATCACTATGGGAGCTGCAGAGCACAATGCCACAAGCTGTGACATTGTGCTCTGCCTGCACAGACCCACAGAGAACAAAGCAAGGGCTTTGAAAAACCAGCAGAAGATATTGCCGATATGTCGGCAATCTCCTGCTTTGTTTACAGGTTGCCATAGAGACCATCGGCTTGTCAGAAGCAAGCCGATGGTCTCTGTGGCAGGGAGAGCTGGTTGTTAGCTGTCAGAGGACAGCTAGGTACTAGCTCTTACAGCAGAGATCAGAGAAAACCTCTGATCTCTGCTGTGTTAACCCTTTACATGCTGCAGTCTATGTGACTGCAGCATGTAAAGGGCTGTCACTGCAGCATGTAAAGGGCTGTCGCCATCGGACCCCCGGAATGTGATCAGGGGTCCTGATGGGTCCCTGTGGAAGTCCCCTAAAGGGACAAAAAAAAAAAAATTAAAAAAAATAAAAGTTAAAAAATTATTTAAACAAATTATAAAAACACTTGTCTCCCTTTACTTTGTAAAAAAAAAATCAAAAATACAATCACACATGTGGTATCCATGTGTCGTAATGACCCAGAGAAGGAAGTTAATACATTATTTAACCCCTTAATGACATGGCCCTTTTTTTTCTTTCTTCCCTCCCCCCTGTTTAAAAAATCACAACTTGTCCCGCAAAAAACAAGCCCTCATATGGCCATGTCAATGGAAAAATGAAAAAGTTATGGCTCTTGAGACGCAACTGCAAAATTAGTTGAAATTCAATGATTAGACCATTTTAAAAAACCTGCCCTGGTGGGCACGACAGGGTGGTAGGAAACCCGCCACTCAAGGGGTTAAGGCTAGTCCTGTCATTGAGGGAACTGTACATGCGACAGCTTTTCACTGTATCTTTCTATATGGGTCATTTATGTGCTCATTCACCTTCTTCTCTTTCCTTAGTGTTGCCGGAAAGTAGTAATTTTCCTTATCGGCGATATGACCGGCTGCCGCCTATTCACCAGTTCTCCATAGAAAGTGACAGTGACCTCTCAGAGACGGCTGAACTTATTGAAGAGTATGAAGTTTTCGATCCCTCAAGACCACACCCCAAAATTATACTGGTGATCGGTAGGTGGACATCTTATCTCCTTGAAGTTTTTATTTCTTGACTTTGGTGAATGGTTCAAGACTAAGAACATTAAAACAACTTAACTTAATGGAATAAGCGTCGTGCAATGGTTCAGCTTCCTTGTGGGGGCGCTGCTGGGGACTTGAACATTCGTTGCTATACTCTTCTACGGATTACATGTGATGGCTGGGGGTCCTTGTGATTGGAGACTATGTGATTAGTTTATTTCCAGAGATTCCTTATTTAAAGTCTCCTTGAAAAAGTCTAAAATCACATTGAAGGAACCTTCACTCCACTAGACCCCATTCATTCTCAAGCTAGAAGACTCAGCCTGACTTATAAAGTGCTGCAGGGAAGCAAGTAGTATATGGAAACTGAACGTAATAGAGGGAGGTTTTACGCAACCTATATGGCCAAAAAGTTGTATATTATGATGCACGCCACTTTTCGAAAGTGGGTGAGGTTTAGTGAGAGAGGAGGGGCTTCCTGCAGACAGATAGATTTACCATCACTTGCACCAAAAATTAGTGCATGCTATGACCAAAGCCTTCGATCTCTAATGGATGTTAGACTTTTTTGCAATTTCTTCCATTTTGTCTTGCTATGTCCTATTATTTCCGGCGCAACGTTTTTTATGTGGCTAATACAAATGCTCATGTGAATAAGGACTTAGACCAGAGGCGTAACTTGAAGCTTCTGGGCCCCGGTGCAAAATCTGTAACAGGGCCCCCAACTATAATGCTTTATTCATAGTACTGGGCTCCCAATATGTAGAAGAGAGGTCTTATGGGCCCCCTAAGGCTCCTGGGCCTGGATGCAACCGCATCCCCTGCACCCCCTATAGTTACACCCCTGACTTAGACCGTAAGAGTATCACTGCATGCTACTCTATTCTTACCGCCAAAAGTGATGATAACCTCAGTGCAATGAACTAGCGCAGATGTGAGCATAACCGTAGACAAGTTATCTGGCCTAGTCAGGGAGTTTGGGTTCCTTCTCTGGCTTGAAGGACACGCCATTAATTATAGAGCGGTTATTTGAAGCCCTTTCCATCTAAATATTTTATTGCATCCTTTAAGGTTACGTGGAAGAATTTCTGACTGATGTTTGGTGTAAGGCCCAAAGATGTCCCCGAAGTCCTGAACATGGCGTACATTTTTTATTAATTGAATGTTTAATTAGCTCCTCTCTGTAATGTAACTTTGTAGATACAGCGCTGACAACACGGCGGCCCATGTCTCGGCTTTGGTGGTTTGTGTAATTATTGTCCTCGCAGATCAAAAGTCACTCGGCGAGAAAAAAATTGGAATAATAATGGAAATATCACGTGAAATACCCTATATATCACCTATTTGATGGACAGATAATAATCAGTGTTAAATCGGTGGAGCTTCAGTCACTGAAACCCCAACCGTTGCTGGAACGGCGGATCCCAGTTCCTGCTTTCCAATCACATGATTGTGGCAAGAAGGCGTTGGAATAGAGCTGCAGTTGAGCATTTGCACCGCCGCATTGATCATAGTCTATGGGGCTGAGAACCTCCTCCCGGCCGTAGTCAGACCCACACTGATCTAATATTTAGCACCTATAGAGTGGATAGGTTATAAACCTCTTTAAACGTATGCTAAGGCTGGGCCAGATCTTACTGACGTCAAACTGATGGTTGAGTATCTGGATCATCTCTTTGATGGCCATGTTAGAGTGGGCCATTCATTTTTCAGACTTCATTGGTCATTCATTAGTCATTCCATTGTACATAATATGCATTTTCAGATGCAGGCAAATTGTCTCAATAGGGGATAGTAGGTCATCTGGTCAAATTATAGCCTATAACCAACATTTACATTTTTTGGTCCTTCTGAGCACTCCATTGCCATGCTCTTCCTTCCAAACTCTTTCAATCCCTTTTCTTTTCCTTTGTTTCTCTTGCTTTTCAAGTTACTGTTGATGCAATTGTTCTGAGCTGTTGGAGGAGATCAACAGACCACATTACTCATTACAGAGGAATGTCCAATTGGTTTGTCTCTATAAGTACTTCTAGTTTCTGCAGTGCAGTGCGGTTGATAGCTGTGACAGCATGTGTTCTATCCGGGATTCCTTGTTCTAGTTTCTAGCACCTAGTTCTAGTACAGTCTTGTCTCGTCTGTCCACTCAGTGTCTTGCTCCTTGGTTTTTTAGTACAGTCTGTGTTTCTAGTTTGTCTAATATTTTCCTGTTTTGTTTCTGTCTTTCTTGGGCCATTTGAGAATTTGCTTCTTTAGCCACTGAGAACAGGAGAGTCTTATTCCCCTCCTGCTCTCAGAGATAGTGATTTAGACACAGTCATGTGTCAGGGTTCAAACCTGGGAACTCTCTATAGGAGTTATTCAGCCTACTGGATAGCTCCCCTGCCTAACCTTGCCCAGTGCATGATTATTGTGATCTTTGCCTTTAGTCAAGCTCTTCTACTCCTCCTCCCTACATCATTTCTGCTACCTACCATTACCAACCTCCAGCTAAATCCTGACTACACCACCTGCCTCCTCCCTTGTACAGCAACCGATACCTACAGTTACTGACCTCCGGCTAAGTCCTGACTATACTACCTACCTGCTCGGGTTACAATACAAGGCTCTGAACTCGCTCCCGACTGTAACAGATGGTGCAGTCTGCCCTCTATTCCCTTTTTTCTTTTCCCATGGTGACAGAGTTAGGATTCTATTGAACAAGTTTTTTTATTGTATCGCACCAAAATGATGTCATGGCAGCTGTGTGGAGGGTGTGCGGGGGGGGGGGTCCTTGGAGTTGGTTGTAAATTGGTGGAAGGTGATTTCATGAGTTTTGCGGTCCCCTTAATTTATAGAGTACTTGTAGTTGGTCTGGGTCATGAGGGAATCGCACGAGTCCTAAATAGGCGGTTTAATTAAGGCAGCCATCATGGTGGCTGGTGGAGTCCCCAAGTGGATGTCAGCTGGAGTAAATATTGGTTCTTCTTAATACGTTTTTGGGTGCCAGACTTTGTAGCTCCAAGGACCTTTCCCCTCCTTACTTGTGGTTATTTGTTAATAAAATGGCTGCTGTGCCCAATTTGATCGAAAACCTTCTATAACATCTTTATTCATTCAGCAGGGTTTATTGAGGGGAGGTCTCAGTATGGGGGGCCTGACGCTACAATACCCTCATCATGCAGTCAAGCGCATTTACTAAATCCATTCTCTGGACATGGCGGCTATTGACCTCATAACATTCCTAATCCCATTAAACCGCAGCTTGTAAGAAAGTCTCAGAAATCCACTTAAGTTCCTTGACAATTAATGTGAAAGCCATATGCACTAAATTGGCTTAAAAGCTGCTGTAATTTGAGTGTAATTCTCAGTATCCCCGACATAAGAAACGCAAGAAATTACAGCGAGACCCGTTTTATATGCATTTGATTTAAGAACTATAATTAATTTGGCCAAATTTCCCCGGAGCTTTCCATCATGGGCTCTGCCGCCGCTGCGGGCTCCACCCCGATGCTTGTAAGGCCGCTCAGACAGCGTGATGTAAAACGCTAGTTGTAGAACCGCTGTGTGAGCCGGCGGATGAACTATTTTCCAGTGCGCATGATAGTGTATCTCACGCACGCCGCTGTGCGCAGTCTGACTTGATTATTTTTATTGATTCCCCGCCATGCCACTTAGCGACGTTGCGTATAAACGCCACCCATATGCAATGTAATTACGTATGTACAGCTTTTTTTTTGTGCGCCCATAGAGAACAATAGGGCTGTATTGCACATAAACCGCGGTAAAATAGAACATATATTGTATTATATGCAATGAATATGTGCAAATGTGAATGGACCAATGCAAATCAATGTACTTTCTGTGATTGGGTTAGAATGACTGTATGTGGAAGCAGCAGTATTGTGAGATGAATGGGGTAAAGTATCCGGTGGTCATCTAGATTGTGGTAATGATAGCAGCAGTGGGAGAGGAGCGTGCTGAAGTGGTGGGGGCCAGTGACCGGTCAAGTGATTATATTACGGAGGACCGAGCTATGTTTGTCGTGAATGCACAACTATAGGAAATTGTGCAGCTAACTGATAAAATGATGATGACGGCAGCAGGAGAAGAGTGTGCTGATCTTGTTAGAAGCAGTGCCCTGTCCATTCATGTGATTATGTTTAGAAGATCAGGGCTACATTTAACCGCTGTATTGTGCATACCATAGTACAGTGGTGGCGAACCTATGGCACGCGTGCCAGAGGCGGCACGCAGAGCCCTCCCTACTGGCATGCACCGCCATCGGCCGCTCACCACTTGTGAATACTGGCAGGGGCCACGGCTCCCCTGCTGGCATTCACCCAGCTACACTGCTAGTAGTGCTGATCCTGGCGCACACTGTGACGTCAGTGTGCAGCCGGGATCCTCTTCCCCTGATGTCTCCTCGGTACTGGTGTATTATGTCACCACCACAAGTAAAGGGTGGCGACATAATACACCTGTCAAGCAACTGATTCATACCCCCAGCTTCTGATTGGCTGGTGGCGGAGAACTGCGGCAAGGCTGAGAGCGGCGGGCCCGAGGCTGGGAAAGTCCGGCAGAGGGAGCGCTGGGCCTGGCACAGTGGACAGTGGCGATGCTGGGAGCTGCAGAGGCTGAGGCGCAGGAGGAGAGCGCACCACAACTGAGTGACAGAGGGGGGTGGAGGGGAGGCCGCTATGGCATGTCACTATTACTCTGGTGGCCACTATGGGATGTCAGTATTACTCTAGGGGCCGACTATGGGATGTCAGTATTACTCTAGGGGCCGCTGTGGGATGTCACTTTTACTCTGGGGGCTGCCGTGGGATGTCACTTTTACTCTGGGGGCCGCCGTGGGATGTCACTATTACGCTGGGGGCCGCCGTGGGATGTCACTATTACGCTGGGGGCCGCCATGGGGTGTCGCTATTACCGCTGGTGTACGCCGTGGGGTGTTGCTATTACCGCTGGGGTATGTTTACATGTAGCGGGAATGGGCAGGGCTGTTTCAAAATAGACAGGGTGCAGATTTTGACTGCTTTTTGGATGCAGAAATGCTGCAGAATTTTCTACAGAAATTTCCGCTGAGGACATTCGGCAGTATTTCCACATCCAAAAAGCAGTCAAAATCTGCACCCTGTCTATTTTGAAGCGGCCCTGTCCTTTTTAGAATGACAGGGGTAAAATCATACGCTGTGATAAGCCCCGCCCCCTGACGTGTTGGCACTTTGCGATAAATAGGTGGGTTTTGGGTTGCAGTTTGGGCCCTCGGTCTCTAAAAGGTTCGCCATCACTGCTGTAGTACATTGTGTAATAGCTCAGTGATGGAAATGGCAAAAGCAGCAGAGGAGGAGTGTGCGCATCTTGTCAGAAGCAGTGCCCTGTCCATTCATGTGATTATGTTTGTAAGAACAGGGGTTAGAATCTCAATGGTGGAGTGTTATGAATGCTGTGGATACGGGAAATAATATCCGCAGCAGCAGAGGAGCTCTCACACTTTGAGGGAGTCAGTGACCTGTGATTGGGTTAGAATGAATGGATGTGGAAGCAGCAGTATTGTGAGATGAATGGGGGTAAAGTATCCGGTGGTCATCTAGATTGTGGTAATGATAGCAGCAGCGGGAGAGGAGCGTGCTGAAGTGGTGGGGGCCAGTGACCGGTCAAGTGATTATATTATGGAGGACCGAGCTATGTTTGTCGTGAACGAAAGAAGATTGTACAGCAAACTGGTAAAATAACGATGACGGCAGCAGGAGAAGAGCGTGCTGATCTGGTGGAGCATGTGACCCGTCCACTTAGATAATTATGTCAATGAGGTCAAGACATCTTGAGACAGAACCAGTGTCACAGTGTAAGGACGGCAATGGAGATAATTGGAAGGTCAGGAAATAATAATGTTTTCATCCAGCCGTACGAGCGCAGAGGATTTTAGAGGATGATTGCGCTAATCTTATCCATTCACGCCTCTATGTCAGCGAGGGCAGAACTGCATGTGACTACACATTGTCCTTAATTAATTTCTTCATTTTGAGGGCATGTGTGACATCAGCTAATTAACCGAGTCAAAATTAGTTTAGTCACAAAGGCGCTAATTAAGACATGAGCAAATACATTACTCTGTAGCAGATGACGTCTCTTTAGGGCAACTGAACAAAGTGGAGGTGAAGCAGTACAGGAAGATTCAAGCAGCAGAAAGAATATCCCTTCCAATCATCACATCTATATCTTATGTATACGAGGGCAGGATCTACATTCATATAGACTGAGCAGCCACTTTATTAGAGACCCCCATCTAGTAGCGCCTTGGACCTCCTTTCCCCTTGAGAACCGCAGCAGTTCATCGTGGTGTAGATGCCACACGGTGATGAAATCCTTCTGCAGGAATATCGGCCCCTGCGGACAGGAAGCTTCTTGTAGTTGCGGCAGATCAGATGGTGGTGCTGACATGTTCTGCCCAACTGACAGGGAGGGGTCAGAGATTCATGCTGCTTGTGCAAAATTCTGCCCTCCCATCAGCACGGGGCAACAGAAATCTGGATCCATCTGACCAGGAGATGTTTTTCCGCTGCTCAGTGATACAAGTTTTGAGTTCTTTTGCCCCCTGGAGTCTCGTCTTTCTGTTTCTCTTACACGCAACAATTATCACTCAAAATTTGTTCAAACGGCCGAAAATGAGTGATAATCATTACATGTGTACATGGGCACTCGTGCATTATTTCAATTATCGTTAGCCAAGGTTTTTAGTGTGCTATACAATCCGTCGTTTGGTCACTGGAAATTCTTTCAGTTTGAATGCAGTTTGTTCAATGTAATGAATGTACTGAATGTACTCAGCTGCAAGGAGAACAATAGGATGTGCCGGCCAGATGTTTGCTCAGCTGGACAAAGTGCTTTTGCAGTAACAGTCGCCTAAACACACGCCCAGTTGAGCAAACAATTCGTGGAGGAAAACACAGATGATTACAGCAATTAATTCGTTGTTCAAAAATGCCGACAGCTCAGTTGAATTTTGTTCAATTCTTGGCAGTTCAAGCTTTTATGTTTGCATATAAAGGGGCCCTAAACACAATGGCGCTGCATCTGGTCATCTGCTGTTATAGCCCATCCGTGCTAAGAAACAATGAGTTGTGCATTTGGACACATTAATTAGAGCACTAGTGTGATAGTCACATTGTGCAGCGCCTGCTCATCAGAACAATTCCTGACATCCTCCTCTAACCCCTTTCACTTACGAGTTGCTCTCTTTTGATGGGTGTTTTTCCCCATCCCACCATTTTTGGTATACTACCCATATCGCTACATGAGAAAACCCTACAAGGTTGGCAGTGAGGCCCCAACTAGTCTAGCGCCAATGACTGGCCTTGTTGGAAGTCGCTCCGATCGCTGGATTTTCCCATCACACTGAAACTGATCCACGGAAAACTTGTCATGTGATTTTATGCCGCACTCCGGGGTCACGGGGAGAGTTTTCATACAAGGTAGGTAGCGCCAATCGTGAGCGGTCCGGGGGCTCTAATAAAGGGGCATTCAGTTTTTCTACTACAGGGTACATTTGCAGCCTGTAATTCTTCCTTACGGTTACACTAATAGCCCGCTACTTGTTCTGGGTAATCCATGTAATTGTTATGGACGGATCCCCGTATGTGGGCATTACTTGGCAGCGCCCTCTCACACAGACGAGTTCTTTCTTCTGCCCCTAATCGGCTTGTATTCATGTGGTTAATTCTAGACTAATGAGTGATGGGTCTTTCTTCCTTCTAGGTGGGCCCGGCAGCGGTAAAGGGACCCAGAGCCTGAAAATAGCAGAGCGCTACGGATTTGAATACATCTCAGTAGGAGAACTGCTGAGGAAAAAGATTCACAACACGAGTAGCAACAGAAAATGGAGTCTAATCGCTAAGATAATAACCACGGGAGAATTAGCTCCGCAGGTAACGCCGCGCCGCCTCTGCCAGTCGCTTAACCGTAATGCATTAATCACTGCAGCAATTAATGACCCTTTCACTTCTCCGCTCTCTTAAAGGAAACCACCATCACTGAAATCAAACAGAAATTAATGCAAATTCCAGAGTCGGAGGGGATTGTTATAGACGGGTTTCCTCGGGATGTGGCTCAGGCGCTGTCCTTCGAGGACCAGGTGAGCGCCGCTCTCATCCGCTTCTTCAATAGCGCTGTGAGATTCTTGCAGGAAGCAATGTGCAACAAATCAGGTTGATCTCCGATACCGGCTTTACCAGCAAGGAGATGTACGATTATCCTTATGAGGCTCCTTCTGTGGTCGTTTAGTGATGTCCTGCCTGAATCGTGTGTAATAAGCTGCTCGTAAGCATGCCAGGATACGATATAAGACGAACAAGTGGCGGTCGCACATGCATGGTGCTGCTCCATTCATTTCAGTAAGGCTGACGCACCACTATCTCCCGTAGTCCCATTTCAATCTACTCCTCACTGGGGGGGGGGGGTACAGTACAGTACCCCATTCTCGGGATCAGTGGGGGTCTCAGCAGTGAGATCACACCATGGAAAGACGATTAAAGCGGATCTTGGTACATCCACTTAATACATTGTAGCCTGAAGAATGACATTTTGAAGTGTGTTTTCTAGGACATATGGATGTCATAGATGGGGTCTCCTGCTAGGCACCTCTTCATTAGCCACTCTTTATGAGCAGTTCATGTCCTGCAGACTCAAGTCATCCTAGTAGTAAAAAAAACATCCGTTCATCTGAAATGCCCGGTGCTCCGGAATCCTCGAGGAGCAATCATCTGTTTGTCAGTGGTGCCAAGAGTGAGACCCCCGGCGATCAGATGATTGCCTCAAGGGCTGCTTTCTGGAAGGGATTGTACCTAGTTCAGAAATAAAGTGTATTTCAAGGTAGACTTTTGTTACAATCTGCGGCCGCTGTCTTACCTCACCTCCCTCCACTGGCGGCCGTGGCACATTTTCTCTTTGGCATTTGGCTACAACCTCCTGCTTGGCCCTCTTTGCTTCCTGAAGGGTGTGGGCGCACGTTTGCAGTCTTAAATGGCCAGGGCGTACCCCTCTATTCTGTCCCCTGTCAATCATGATGGACCTTTCCCATAAGAACGGTTCCTAAGGTTTTGGTCTCTTTGTCCAGCTGAAGTTGCTTCTCATTATTGCCGATTTCCTGGTTTCTGACTTCAGCTATTCCTAACTTTTCTGCATTCTCCACTCCTGACCTCCTTGTGCTTTATTGACCATTCTCCTATCTGCCTCTACTCCTGGCCTGTTTATACCATGCTGATTTCATTCTGCTAGTCCTGACCCCCTCTGTTCACACCTTGGTCTTTAGTTGCATCAGCAGCCACATAATTGGGACCACTTCTAGTATAACGGCCTGGGAACCCCTCAGTGAAAAGTCCAGATCCCAACTAGTGGGGTGAAAGGGTGAAGACTGACTGGGGTTTCTCAGGTATCACCTCTGGATTAGCCAGTGTGTGGCACAGCGGCTCCACATTCACAGATCCTGACAACTTTAACTTTCAGGGTACGTCTACACAGGTCGAATACTCTGGATCTGCAGAAAATATGATGTTATTAGGCCTCATGTCCACGGGCATGCATAGACTCCACATGGGGAATCCTGCTCGGAAACAAATGCACAATATGCTGCGTAATTCCGCAGAAAAAATATCACATCTATACTTCATTGGGCTAAACAGCCATTTAAATCAGGTCTTGTTCATTTACGGCATGCAGATGAACATGCCCTGCGTGCGCATAAGGTACATTACAATGCACCGACACACACGCGAATCAACCTCCTTCAAAGCGCAAATGCGTTGTGCTGAAGCGTGCACATTTGCACATATACTCGTGTGAAGGAGTCCTTATGGAGTGGCTCTCCTTTCCAGTCATAGAGAGGGGTCCTGTGTGGGAGACACTGTCCTAATAGCAGGTACGAACAGGGGATGCCATCCTGGCACAAAATACTTAAAGTGGCAACCCCAAAATTGACTTTTATCACTCACCTATAACATAGAAGTCTGACTGGTGGGGTCTCTGCTGAGACTCCCACTGATCCCAAGAACCGGGGTCCCCTGTCCTCCTGACTGCAGGCTCATTGCACCGTATGTAGTGGAGAAGGAGATTGGATGGAACGGCAGTCACGCACGTATGGTGCTGTTCCATTAATTTACAATGGGACCGCTGGAGACAACCGAGCGCTCGTACTCCGCTATCTCCATCAGCCCCACTGAGATGAAAGGAGAGGCGCTGCACATGCTCAATCGCTGCTCCAGTCAGTCTCCCCATCACTACAGCAAGCCCATAGTGACAAGAAGAGGGGAACATGGCATCCCCATTCTCAGGATCGGTGAGATCCCCATCGGTCGAACTTTTATCCTGTGGTTAAGTGATAAAAGTCGATTTTGGAAATACGCCTTTAAAGGGTCTGTACCACAATTGCAAGTTATTTCCTGTCCACAGTATAGGGGATAACTTGCTGATTGGTGGGGGTCTCCATGATGATCCCAACAACATGGGTCCCTTTTATTGCACCCCCGAAGTGAGGAGGAGACTGAATGGAGCGTTGGTCATGCAGGAGCGTCAGCGTTCCATTCACTTTCATTGGCACTGTGGAGATAGCCGAGCGGCACCCACTTTCCAGCAGCCCCGATTGAAATGAATGGAGCGGTGACCATGCATGCTGATGTCACTGCTGGAGGAGAGCGACCAACATAGTGAACATGGGAGTGCTGATTTTGAGACCACACCAATCAGCAAGTTATCCCCTTTCCCGTGGATTGTGGTACACCCAGTTTACTGGTTTGTCTTATAATTGGTGTTGGATCCACACCCCAATACCTCCGGGCTCACCGTCTCTCCAGCATCCTCCGTGCGATCACACGATAAAGAAGAATATCTATGGCTATATCAGGGCAGAGCTGAGAGAATGCAAAACGTTGTCCAGCAGAGATCGTGCTATGTGACCAACTCGGCTCTGCTACACCAGTATACAGATCTCCTGTAGAGGAGGTTGCACACATAATAGCACAGCCTTTATTACAGGAAGAACGGCCTATTCTGCACAGCGATTTGGAAGAGATTATCCCATTACTAATGCATACGGTAATGGCGATATCGGATCTGACTTCCTTCGGACTCCGCGCCACGGTGACATCTGTTTCTGTAACAACGGTCATTTCAGGATTACGAGCCGACAAGAAGGAAACAGACTGAACAGCTAATTGCGATATTACGAACGTAATATAATGCGGAACACAAATCCTGGCAGTAGAAGAAGCCGCGGAGGAAACGGGCGAGCGGCGGCCTTATTGCCAGTGTTTGCATCCCGCCGGCCGTCGCTGCGGCACGCCGTGTCTGTATTTACCAGGCGAAGGTTATCTCATCCTGGCAGGCTGGTGCCAAGTAACGCTTCGCTCTTCTCCTGGGATGTGCCCGGAATGTTTAGACGTCTCCATGTCTCCTTCAGTCTGTGATGCTCAAGATCAAAGGGGGGATCGCGGAGATGATGTGTCAGTCGCTGCGAGACGAGATCCGCATGAGGTCACTAAACATTCGCAATCATTTCTCTTCGTCCATGTGGAAAGTTTTGGGACGTGTGAAGAATCTGATGGGTTATTCTCTGCCAGGCGGACGGCGTCTGCAGGAAGGTTGTGTTTTGGAGATGGAGCGCGTCGGAGGAGCTGGAGGTTAATAGCGACGGATATTTATATGTGCCGGAGCGGGAATTAGCATTTAAATGGGACACAAACAGCTGAACGTTTTATGTGAACTTGTGCAAAAAGGGCTTACCATAACCGCAAATATTCCGTAATCAGACGTGCCCCAAGCCTTCGTGCTGCCTGAGGCAAATTGTGAAGTGGCGCCCCCCCCCCCGTGCAAAAAGAAGCACTCATTTTTCCGGCATTGGAAGTGCCAATACTCAAGATACCCAACACATGTCTGAACCATTGTCTGAAGTGACGGAGTAACAGTGTCCCCAGTACTGGCTCCAATAGTAAGTGTTCCCCTTAGAGGCCCCAATAGTAATAGAGATCCCCCTTAATGGCCCAAGTAGTAATAGTGACCTTTTTAATTGTCCCAGTAGTAATGGTGACCCCGTTAGTGGCAACAGCAGAAATAGTGCCCCCTATAGTGGCCCAAGTAGTAATGGTGTTCCAATTAATGGCACCAGTAGTAATAGTGACCCACCTAGTGGCTACAGTAGTAAGTGTCCCCATTAATAGCCCCAGTAGTAATAATGATCCACCTAGTATCAACAGTAGTAATAGTGCCCTTCATAGTAGCCCCAGTAGAAATAGTGACCCCCCATAGTGGCCCCAGTGGTAATATTGCCTCACATAGTGGTGCCAGTAGTAACATTGCTCTTTTAATGGCCCTAGTAGTAATAGTGACCCCGTTAGTGGCAACAGCAGAAATAGTGCCCCCTATAGTAGCCCCAGTAGAAATAGTGACCCCATAGTGGCCCCAGTGGTAATATTGCCTCACGTAGTGGTGCCAGTAGTAACATTGCCCTTATTAATGGCCCTGGTAGTAATAGTGACCCTGTTAGTGGCAACAGCAGAAATAGTGCCCCCTATAGTGGCCCCAGTAGTAATGGTGTTCCCATTAATGGCACCAGTAGTAATAGTGACCCACCTAGTGGCTACAGTAGTAATAGTGTCCCCATTAATAGCACCAGTAGTAATAATGATCCACCTAGTATCAACAGTAGTAATAGTGCCCTTCATAGTAGCCCCAGTAGAAATAGTGACCCCATAGTGGCCCCAGGGGTTATATTGCCTCACATAGTGGTGCCAGAAGTAACAATGCCCTTATTAATGGCACTAGTAGTAATAGTAATCCCCCTAGTGGCTACAGTAGTAATAGTGCCCTCCATAGTAATAGTGGGCCCTATAGTAGCCCCAGTAGTAATATTGCCTCCCTTAATGGCCCCAGTAGTAATACTAACCTCATTAGTGGACTCAGTAGTAATAGTGACCCAATTGGTGGCCCCAGTACTAGATCCTCTGTTAGTAAACTCAATAGTAATTCCTATAGTGGCCCCACTAATAGTATTGACCTCGTTAGTGGACCCAGTTATTAGCCTCAGTAGTAATAGTATACCCCATAAGTGGCCCCAGTATTACCGATATTGTGGTTGTAAAATTGACATGTTCACTGCGACTGCATAGTGATTCTGGAGAACATTACATCACATCTCAGAATATGCGATTTTTGAACGTGCGTGAAAATCGCATGTATTTTCAACTGGAAAAATAAAAATCCCATCTCGTTTACACGTGCGAGTGCCATGCTATTGTTTTCTAACCCATTTGTAATAATAGGCGAGATTTGTTTTTTTGGTTGGAATAATAACTCTGCAGACTGCGCTATTATTCCATTTAAAAGAGTGGAAACCTGAGAGAATGGAAGCCAATGGAAGCTTTACTGCTCTTTACTCCATTGATTTCAGTGGGGTTTCAAAAAACGGGAAGCAAGCATCCATTTTTTTAATTTCAGTTTCTCTCCTCAAAAAACACAGCAAAGAGATAGATGATGGGACTCCCTGTGAGGATGAAGGAATCCCCTGCTGCTGCTGTCACAATGTTCAGTGATGAGGAGACTCCCTGTGAGGATGAAGGAATCCTCTGCCACTGCTCTCACAATGTTCAGTGATGAGGGGATTCCCTGTGAGGATGAAGGAATCCCCTGCCGCTGCTGTCACAATGTTCAGTGATGAGGAGACTCCCTGTGAGGATGAAGGAATCCTCTGCCACTGCTCTCACAATGTTCAGTGATGAGGGGACTCCCTGTGAGGATGAAGGAATCCCCTGCCGCTGCTTTCACAATGTTCAGTGATGAGGAGACTCCCTGTGAGGATGAAGGAATCCTCTGCCACTGCTCTCACAATGTTCAGTGATGAGGGAACTCCCTGTGAGGATGAAGGAATCCCCTGCCGCTGCTGTCACAATGTTCAGTGATGAGGGGACTCCCTGTGAGGATGAAGGAATCCCCTGCCGCTGCTATCACTGCCATAGCAGGGGATCACGATGTCCTCCAATTAGTTTTCAATGGGGCTGGTGCTACTGAAGGAGTCAGTGTGAAGGAGCCCTGAAGCAATGGGGTCTATTTCAGTGCAAGTATTGTGCATCTTGCTCGTGTGAATGCACACTCAAAGAAGTTCTACCAGAATAGACTTATCACTTATCCACAGAATAAGTAAAAAGAGTCTGATCAGTGGGGTCTCACTGCTTAGACTCCCACCATTCTCAAGTACGGGGGCTCAGTGCACCCCCCCCCCCCCTAGTGACGTGGAGATTGAATGGGGCTGCAGTCGCCCCTGCGCAGCACCACTCCATCCATCTTCAGTGGGACTGCAGGAGCTATTTCCATCAGCCCCATTGAAAATGAATGAAGCGGTATTGCACATACTCGGCGGCTGCTCCATTTAAAAGTCTAATCTGGTACAACTGTTTCATTGCTTCTCACCACTGAGAGTTTGTTACAATTGTATCCATCTGTCTATGCAATCTTCTGGTTTTCCAGGCTGAAGCCCTCTAGGTTTGATTGACAGCAGCGCTATTAAATGTACTTTCTCCATTGTTTGGCTCGATCCTAGGAGCTAAACAACAGAAAAAACGGAAGTGCCGCCCCGAATGCCACCAGATGGGTGCTATTCACTATAATGGGTTTGTCTGGCTTCCATCCTGTCCTCCAGTATTTAACCAGACAGAGTAGTGTGTGATATATGTATGTTAGTATTAAAGGGGTTATCCAGCCCCCAAATATCTTCTGAAACTTGCCCAGGGTAATAGAAAAATATTTTTAAAAAACCCAACGGTGCCCGCTCCCCCATTGCTCTCCACTTCTTGCCGCAGCAGTAATTCCTCCCACCATGAGATTGCTGCAGCTAATCACCAGCCAAGCTGAGCCAGTGATTGGCTGCAAAAGTCACATGATCCTAGTGTTGGTGACATCATTGCTGTAGCAGGAAGAAGGGAGCAGCAGGGTTGTGTCTTGTTTTGCACGTAAAAATGCGCACTATTTGTACAGTAAAATGCGTCCATGCACAGATATGTAACGCCCATTGCGCAAATACATGGCGCAAAAGTGTGTGGAAATACAGCCTGAGAGAGCATTTACACGGGCGAGTTTCACGCTTGAGTTCCATCCGATAGCGATGTGGACGGAACTTACGCTTGTTAATACGCAGATGTACGTGTACGGACAGCGTATTACCCGCGTGGAAGAAAGCTCGCAAGCAGGGAATGCCATCATAACATCACGTAGTTGACCGCCCAGGCGATATAATTCTCTCTCTTTCTCTCCCCCCAAAATTCTGAATTTTGTATCTGGTCTTCTAGCAAGTTGCGAGGGAATCCGTGCACATTCGCAATGTTAATGGCGTATGCACTGCGGATCGCTCTCATCCATAGAGATCAATCGAGCCCATACGCGCAGAATCCGCGCTAGAATAGAGCATGCTGCGATTTTTCTTCCGCTCACAGAAATTGCAATTCCTACCCGCACGTCTGAGTAAACCAGCAAAAGTCCGCGCCTTTCATTGCCCGCGTATCGTCCGCGCAGATGGTGATCACGAAATTCGCAATTCAAATCCGGTTGTGTGAGTCCGACCTAATACAGACAGAGCTGTATATATTACACACATCTTGTACCCGGTTGTACGCTGCAGCGATCGCCCGCGTTCTCCTTCAGTGTCCGCCAGCGGGGGAGCATTCATCATTTAGTGGACGTAGAGGGATGAGTGATTTCTAGACGCTCCTCAGCGTGCGTCTCGCGTCCTCTTAGCACTGCCCACAATCTCCGTTGGACGCCGCTGCTTACAGAAGGGTTTTAGAAAACTACTTCATGCTCAAAATATTAAGGCAAGAGGTTCGGAGAAGATTACAGCTCAGACAGCGATGGCGGAGAAGGGAGGCGATCCGGCGGACCTTGCAATACACGGCCTGCCTTTACTTGATGCAGGTTTGGTTATTGCAGAATGTGTCAGCGGCTGCCGCTCTGCCGCTCTTATTTAGTTACAGACGTGTTCTTAAAATTGGGTTCATACCTTCCTTATAGCAGTGCAAGCGCCCCTATCGGCACTGTAGGACCCCTAATCAGAGGTGATCTGAGCACCAATCACATGACACATGGGCTATTTCTTTACGGTTAGTTTCGCACAAGCGTACTGCAGTCACATTTCTGCGTCCGTCATACGGATGTGTGTCCTCGCCTCACCGCGGGGTTTTACTGTCCCAACGGGTCACCATCATAGATTCCTACGATGCTGACAGTTCGCGAACCGGTCCGAACAGGCGACCTTTTTATGGATGCAGAAATGCAGTCGCAATATGTTTGAAACTCGGCTAAGTTGTAGAACAGTTTGTATTTGCATCACTATGAGGGCTTCTTCACACAATCGTATTTGCGCATGTTTTTCGTATACACACGCGATGCGCTCAGAATAGGACCCATTGATGTCGTGGATTCATTGCCACCGGGTTGTTTTAGGCGCTGCTCTGCTTTGCAGTGTATTTTCGTGCAAAGGGCCCCATAGAAGTCTATTTGAAGTGCAAAAGGCCACAATCCATATGCGCAGAAACGTTCAATATGCTGCGCAATGCCGTGAAATAAAGAACACATCTGGACTTCATTAGTCTAAGTAGCCTTTTAATCCACAGAAGGGGTGTGTCACACATGATGCGAACTGGCCCTGCATGCGCAAAAAGCATGGTACTCTGTGCAGATGCATGCGCAAATTGACCTTCTCAACCTTGTTCACTGCGCAAATACGTTGCGCTGAGGTGAGCGTATTTGCAGATATGTTTGCGTGAAGCCGCCCTCAATGGCCGCTGACGGCACAGATACACGTTCCGTTATACCCGGCTAGGATGAGATCCGCCTGTTACCTCCCAGAGTTCGGTAGGTCATGCAAAGATGTTCCAACTTGCAGATCAAAATGTCAGAATTTTTTGTTTTCTTGTACCTTATTGATTAGATTCTCAGCCTGATTATTAGATAACGCAAAATTTGTAGATCAGTCCAAATTTGGTAATCAACACATTGTGACCCGTTAAATGGATTTTACCAGACAGGGGTGTGCCAAGCCTTTCTGTGGGAAATGGGACCACCCCCAGCCCCCTCCAAAAGAAAGTAATAGTTGCCCAAGTAATAATAGGGTCCCCCCTTAGTGATCTCAGTATTAATATGGCCAGTGAAAAAAAAAACAAAAAAACCCAGCTCTGGCCTTTAGACCCAATTACCGGCCAGATGGCAACCCTAGCGCCACCCTTCTAAGGTCCTACTGAATGCCGCCTAAGGCAATTGGCTCAGGTAGCCTTATGTTAAAGGCACCCCTGGTACCAGAACACACTTCTATCACCTATCGATAGTCTAATTGATGCTGGTTTCACCACTGGGACCCCCAGCAATCCCAAGAACCGGGGTCCCATGTCCCCTGCTTCTCATTACTGTGGACATGCTGCACCCCCCTGCGGTGATGTGAAGACTGAATGGAACTGTGCATGCACAACTGCAACTCTATTTAATCTCCGCCTCACTGCAAGGGGTGCGGTGAGCCCACAGGGGGGTGGGGGGGGGCGGCAGGACCCCTTTCTTGGGATTAGTGGGGGTCTCAGCAGTGGATACATGTATTCTAGTACAATCCCTGTGGGCCATTCTGTGCATTATGATGCTTGCTATGTGAAATGTGGAAGTTGTCATCATCTAAGTTAGATCCGCCCTATAAAGTAGGATTACATGTACAGATGTAGCAGCCGTTAACTTGACATTTAACACATTCTGATTACGTAGCTTCATCACTGTAAACCGAGTTCTCACAATGTATCGGTCATGTTAGCGATTGCTACATCTGTACACAACTCTTATTATTCCCGTCACGGTTTCCGCATTGACTCCATTTATTCCCATGTAGATCTGCACGCCGGATCTTGTGGTATTTCTCGCTTGTGCCAATCACAAACTGAAGGAGCGACTCCTGAAACGCGCCGAGCAACAAGGCCGACCGGATGATAACCTTAAAGCTATTCAGAGGAGATTAATGAACTTCAAGCAAAACGCAGTCCCGCTGGTCAACTACTTCCAGGAAAAAGGCCTCATTATCACGGTAAGCAGCGGCCGTCTGGATACGCTTCACTGCGAGTCAGTAATCGTCAGTGTCAGAACCGCATCTTCAAAGGACCGGCCGATTTATTTTTGTGTCTGAGCAACGCGGTGAGGGTTACCTTTCCCCTCCATTCTTCCTCCTTCAATTTTAATGATTGTTACTTGCCATTGCCAGTATCTGGCTATCCCCGGCATGGGGGCTGCAGTATCTGGTATCCCCCGGCATGGGGGCTGCAGTGTCTGGTATCCCCCGGCATGGGGGCTGCAGTGTCTGGTTTCCCCCGGCATGGGGGCTGCAGTGTCTGGTATCCCCCAGCATGGGGGCTGCAGTGTCTGGTATCCCCCGGCATGGAGGGCTGCAGTATCTGGTATCCCCCGGCATGGAGGGCTGCAGTATCTGGTATCCCCCGGCATGGAGGGCTGCAGTATCTCGTATCCCCCGGCATGGGGGCTGCAGTATCTGGTATCCCCCGGCATGGGGGTTGCAGTATCTGGTATTGCCCGGCATGGGGGTTGCAGTATCTGGTATCCCCCGGCATGGGGGCTGCAGTATCTGGTATTGCCCGGCATGGGGGTTGCAGTATCTGGTATTGCCCGGCATGGGGGCTGCAGTATCTGGTATTGCCCGGCATGGGGGCTGCAGTATCTGGTATTGCCCGGCATGGGGGCTGCAGTATCTGGTATTGCCTGGCATGGGGGCTGCAGTATCTGGTATTGCCTGGCATGGGGGCTGCAGTATCTGGTATTGCCTGGCATGGGGGCTGCAGTATCTGGTATTGCCCGGCATGGGGGCTGCAGTATCTGGTATTGCCCGGCATGGGGGCTGCAGTATCTGGTATTGCCCGGCATGGGGGTTGCAGTATATGGTATTGCCTGGCATGGGGGCTGCAGTATCTGGTATTGCCCGGCATGGGGGATGCAGTATCTGGCATTGCCTGGCATGGGGGCTGCAGTATCTGGTATTGCCCGGCATGGGGGATGCAGTATCTGGTATCCACCGGCATGAGGGCTGCAGTATCTGGTATCAAAGTATAGCATGCCTTGTTAACAGTAGCGGCATTACACGAGGCAGCTGCATTGCTTCTCGAACAGTGTTGTGGATCGTGTGGGCTTGTCCATAGAGTCTCAGTGGTCTTAATCTTCTATATACATATATAAATGTCTGTCTGTCTGTCTGTCCTTTATGCGCTACTACACCATTCATCCGATCGCCATGAAACTTTGGGAAGTTGCTGAGTACACTCCTGGGAAGATTATAGGCATAGTACAACTATCCTATGATAAATGGCGCGCGTGCGTGCATTGTCGACAGTTACACCCCCCACGTAGATTGTTCGATTTCCATCACTGCCACTAATTCTCTCACTTCGCGATGTCATAGAAATTTGAAATTTGGCACGGGCATTGATTATGTCATAAATAGAAAAAGCTAATGGGTCCCAACTTGATTATTCAATTCTATGAGCAAAAGAATTAGCGTCAAAATTTTACGTACGGAATGTAATTCTCTCACTTCCTGATGTCATCTATATATATATATGAATGTATGTCTGTTTGTCCTTTATGCATTACTACACCATTCATCCGATCACCATGAGACTTTGGGAAGTTGTTGAGTACACTCCTGGGAAGATTACTGGCATAGTACAACTATCCTTCGATAGGTGGCGCGCGTGCGAGCATCGTCGACAGTTATGCCCCCCAGACAAAGATCGTTTGATTTCCATTTCAAGCACGAAAGCAAAAGGCATTACGAGCAACGGGATGAGTGTTCAACCACAAAATGATGCATCCGCCGAACGTTTCGCAAGACAATTGCTGCATATTGAGAATGCTGAGGTAAAATGAAAGGCGCGCTGTGATTGGTTGCTATTCCTTATACCGCTGAGGTAACTAGAGGTGCGCTGTGATTGGTTGTTATATATTATACTACTGAGGTT
Organism: Eleutherodactylus coqui; assembly: GCF_035609145.1. NCBI lineage: Eukaryota > Metazoa > Chordata > Amphibia > Anura > Eleutherodactylidae > Eleutherodactylus > Eleutherodactylus coqui. The sequence goes on from NC_089839.1 coordinate 303,029,383, forward strand.
ACATGAAAGCTGCTGTGCTGTGATTGGTTGTTATCTATATATATATATAAAAACGAATGTATGTCTCTCTGTCTGTGTTCGCAGCAACGCGCGACGGGTAAGCTAGTTCAATAGAAAATGATTCTGCAACATTTTTTCTTAGAACTTCCTCTGTTATTCCTCCTGGAAATGTATGACTAATTGCCCATTTACAGGTGGATATTTTTTGTCCATACTCAAGGCATATTTTTTACTGATTGAATAGGAACATCACACTGACCTAATAACCAAATTGGTGTATTCAGACATGCTTCTTTATGCAGACCAATGTTAGAAAGCAGCTGTGAAAGAGGTAGAAGTGGAAAATGCTACCGTGTTTCCACGAAAATAAGACCCTGTCTACTTTTTTGGGCATGTCTTCTAATACTTACCTAGCAGGCACCTTCCGGGTCCCTCCCGCTGATCCCCACAGTTCCGGCAGGCTTCCATGCAGTTCTCAGCGCTGACAGAAGATCACATGCTGGTAACGAGGTTTAAAAACACTGCCACCAAGTAGCGATTGCTTTGATGATTTTGAAGAGCCACGGCTCAGCCAAATCAGAGCCATCGCATTGAAAGGCTGTGATTGGTTCATCGAGTGTCGCAGTGATTGGCTGAGCTGTGGCACTTGAGAACCAATCACTGCGGCACTGGGGGGGAGCGGAGTGGAGCGGGGGGAAGAGCGAGAGAGAGATCTCTCTCACTCTTCCTCCCGCTCCGCTCCCCCCACCCTCCCCCAGTCCACCCGAGCCTGCTCGGATCACTAAGCGGTTACTCGAGAAGAGCGATGCTCGCTCGAGTAACTGCCTTACTGAGTAGGCTCACTCATCTCTAGTCACAACCCCTATAGGGACAATCCCAATCTACCAAGGACTCTGACGCACCTCAACATCAGAAGGAAGATAGCGGCTGAGAATCGCACCCCCACCTCCCGACAGGGGATGGAACAGGGGGGGCAAGTGTCTGATGTTCCCTTCATGGGATGGATGGGGCAGATTTTTGAGCCGCCCAATTTATCATGCAGTTCACAGATGGAATATGCTAAACGCAGTAAACAAGGGGCCGACGAATCTTATTACTTTCTTATCAATGTAATTAAAATGCACTCACAGCCGCCGATTCGTCATCCTGTTAAATAGGGGGCTATCGGTCCGTCCCCCCCGAGGTGCGCAGATGGAAGGAGATTCATTCTTCTGTAAAACTTTTAATTGCTTTTTTTCTCCTCAGTGATGAATTTACAGCTGAGTGTCTGTTGTCTGTCGCTCTCTGTGATTCATTTGTGCGCTATTCTTCCTCGCCATCTGCTCCGTGGGGCTCTTTTAAAAATAAAGTTCTTTTCTGGAGTCGCAGCCGTACAGTAAATGTATTTTGCTGATTTTCGTTTCTTTTGACGTTCATGAATTAGTTCTTGTGACTTGTTGTTAATTTGCCATAATTGGAGCAGCCTTAGGAATTGGGAGCGTTGTCTACTTCGGCGATCGTGCCTTCATCATCCTCCTCTTCCGTCGCCCTTTCCATAGTTAATGTATAGAAAAAAGCCTCAGTGGAGCGTTAAAGGGGATGTCCGAGACCCTAAACTGCCATTGACTAGGGCCCTTTTACACGACGTGATAAATCGTTCAGATTCATGCATCCAGCGGGAATCTGAATAATTATCCTTCGGTGTAAACACCCCGACTGGACGACGAGCGAGAATTTGTTCACTTCTCATTTGTCGTTCAGTTCCTGCATGCTGGATCGGCTGGAGTGAACAGGCAGTTATCACTTATGAACGGCTGCCTGTTTATTATAAATGGAGACGGGTGAGCAGGGACGATCCCCGGACCAATCCGCCTCCATTCACTCAGTGATGCTCGCTCCTGTGTAAAAGCTCAGGAATTATCATTGCTGGGGCGACCTGTCGGGCATCTGTTGATCCATGGAAAACTTGTCACGTGATTTTATGTTTCACTCCGGAGTCACCAAGAGAATTTCTATCCAGGGCCGAGCCAGTCATGAGAGGGCCGGGGCTCTAATATAGGGGCCATCCAGTGTATTTCCCAATCCCATCTGCGCATCTTTGCGCTCCGCCATGTTCCCTCCTCGTCATTTTCCTTCCTTCTGACTTTTTGGTTTTTTCATAATTTTTTTCCAACACAAATCTGTTTGATTCTTTTGCTTGTTCACCATGTGAAGACGCAACGTTTACAGCACAGCGGTCTTGAAAGAAAAAATATAATACGCTCCTTCATGCGGAGAGGCTCAGCTTAGGAAAACAGAGAAAGCAGATGATGCTCTGAATAAGCTGCCTTGTGTCATCTGCTGCTTGTCCTTAAAGATCCCAAATCAAAAGAAGCTAAAGGACTTGAGTTGGAGTTTTCTCTTCACTATCCACATACTGTGCGTCCGTGTGCTGTCCAATACTGAATGCACCCGATGAACTTGGGAGCAACTCATGGCTGTGTGAATTCGACATAACGAAGATAGCCAAGTGCAGTTCTTGGCTATCTCCATAGACAGTGAATGGAGCGGTGGTCATACGTACATACCACTGCTCCATTCACTAGGAGGACTCGGAGTGTGCTGTTCTCATGATCCCTGTAGATCTGAGCAGTTGTACTCCCAGTGACTGTACATTTATCTAAGATGTGTGCCCAACTTAAAGGGGTTCAACAGTATTAGAAAAACATGGCTGCTTTTCCCCAAAAATGGGCCCACTCCTGTCCACAGGTCATGTGTGGTAGTACAGCTCAGCTTCATTCACTTCAATGGACCTACACCTGTGGCCAGGCGTAGCTCTGTGTTTGGAAGAAAGCGGTCATCAAACTACTAAGGATCACTTGTCAGTTAGTAAGTGCTTCTGATGCTCCACCCTGGTGACATCAGCACTACCCCCACCACCACCACCCTGGTGACATCAGCGCTACCCCTGCCAGCACCACCCTGGTGACGTCATCGAAGGTTCTACAACATATATAAAACACAGAGCCTGAACAACACAGTTAGGGCTCTTGAAAAGAGGAGGACAAAAATAACACAATGATAATACAACTAAACGGCTATTATGTCAGACACAACTCAGCAGTCCTGACAGAAGATACTGACCTACCGTCACCTCAGAGATCCAGTGGGCTGAAGGACCTGCGGTGATTTCACTGTTGTGGGAGGAGCCATTGTGCAGTTTGGTAGAAATTACTGTATACTGGAAAAGTCAACAGCAGCTACCAGGACCTGTGATAATATCACCATCATGTGACCACCTGTGTGGGTGGAGTCAGGAATCACCTGACATGGGGCAGATCACCGTATCCAGGCATCTGGTGATGTGTGGAAATCAGGATGGATGTGGATGTAGCAGTGCTGTGTGTCATGTGTGTGAATCAGGATGGATGTAGTAGAGCCGTGTGTGTGATGTGTGTGTCATGTGCTGTGTTTGTAATGTGTGGGGTCAGGATGGATGTAGTAGAGCTGTGTGTGTAATGTGCTGTGTATGTAATGTGTGAGGTCTGGATAGATGTAGTAGAGCTGTGTGTGTAATGTGCTGTGTGTCATGTGTGTGAATCACGATGGATGTAGTAGAGCTGTGTGTGTGAAGTATGTGAATTAGGATTTAGCAGAGCTGTGTGTGTCATGTGCTGTGTTTGTAAATTGTGGGGTCAGGATGGATGTAGTAGAGCTGTGTGTGTAATGTTCTGTGTATGTAATGTGTGAGGTCTGGATAGATGTAGTAGAGCTGTGTGTGTGATGTGTGGGGATCATAATGGATGTACCATGTAGCAAAGCTGTGTGTGTAATGTGTGGGAATCAAGATGGATGTAGTAAAGCTGTGTGTGTAATGTGTGGGGATCAGAATGTAGCAAAGCTGTGTGTGTCATGTGCTGTGTGTGTGTAATGTGTGGGAACCAATATGGATGTAGCAGAATTGTGTGTGTGATGTGTGGGAATCAAAATGAATGTACCATGTAGCAGAGCTGTATGAGTAATGTGTGGGAATCAAGATTGATGTAGTAGAGCTGTGTGTGTTATGTGTGGGGATCATAATGGTTGTACCTTGTAGCAGAGCTGTGTGTGTAATGTGTGGGAATCAAGATGGATGTAGTAGAGCTGCGTGTCTAATGTATGGGGATCAGGATGTAGCATAGCTGTGTGTGTCATGTGCTGTGTGTGTAGTGTGTGGGAATCAAGATGGATGTAGCAGGGTTGTGTGTGTGATGTGTGGGAATCATATTGAATGTACCATGTAGCAGAGCTGTATGAGTAATGTGTGGGAATCAAGATAGATGTAGTAGAATTGTGTGTGTTATGTGTGGGGATCATAATGGATGTGCAATGTAGCAGAGCTGTGTTTGTGTGAATTAGGATGTAGCAGGGCTGTGTGTGTCATGTGCTGTGTGTTTGATGTGTGGGGTCAGGATGTATGTAGTAGAGCTGTGTGTGTAGTGTGTGAGAATCAAGATGGATGTAGTAGAGTTGTGTGTGTAACGTGTGGGGATGATAATGGATGTACCATGTAGCAGAGCTGGGTGTGTGAATCAGGATGTAGCAGATCTGTGTGTGTATTGTAATGGAATCAAGATGGATGTAGTAGAGCTGTGTGAATGATGTGTGGGGATCATAATGGATGTACCATGTACCAGAGCTGTGTGTGTGAATTAGGATGTAGCAGAGCTGTGTGTGTCATGTGCTGTGTGTGTGATGTGTGGGGTCAGGATTGATGTATTAGAGCTCTGTGAATAATGTTCTGTGTATGTAATGTGTGGAGTCAGGATGGATGTAGTAGAGCTGTGTGTGTAATGTGCTGTGTATGTAATGTGTGGGAATCAAGATGGATGTAGTAGAACTGTGTGTGGCATGTAGTACAGCTGTGTGTGTAATGTGCTGTGTGAGCAATTAGGATGGATGTAGAAGAGCTGTGTGTGTGTCATGGGTTGGGTCAGAATGGATGTAGTAGAGCTGTGTGTGATGTTTGGGGATCATAATGCATGTACCATGTAGCACAGCTGTATCGGCAGCACATTATTGCCTAGAATGTCAGAGTACACCTCAGTGTTCATGGTTCTTGCCACTACAACCAACAGACTGAGACTGTATCATGTAAAACATCCCCAGACCATAATAGAAACTCCGCCGTATGCAACTGTTGGTGTAACAAACTCAGACAAGCAGCGTTTCCCAGGATCCTCCACACCCAGGTACCATCATCTGCTGTGAAAATGTAGTAGCATGATTCGTCACTGCATAGAACATTCTTCCATTGCATAACTGTCCAATGACAACACTCCTTGCACCATTCTTTTAGAGAATTCGCTATACATTTGCAGGATGAATAGAGGGAAATACCAGCTGAAGTGTTTCATACGTTAGTAGGAAGTGAAGAATATCAGATGTAATTAAGGCTAAAGGAGCCCCAATACGTATTAACGTATGGAAATAAATACTGCTTTTTATTCTTGCTCAGGGGTCTAGTTACTTTTGCTAGGATACTGTACAGCTGTTCTCCTCTCTGTCTAATAGATGAAGGTCCAGAATCAGGTACCACTTTACAGTGACAACATTTCCTCTCTAAATCAGACAATCCACTTAGGTTTGGTTCATTTGTCAATGACTGTCCCCCTAGGACAGAGAAGCCATTAATGACCCATTTACCGACGCTGAGATGCAAATGTTAACATTTCAGCACTGACATAAGCACGCCGCAGAAAGTACATAATTGGTATGCAAAAAAAAGTATAGTCAGCAACAGAAACTTGTACGAACTCTACGCGATGCATACATAATCGCCATCCTGTGCCAGTCTGGGCAGAAATGTCACTTAATTTTTAATGTGCAGAAAGGTTACTTAAGGGAAACTTGCAGGGATAATCTGAGTCACTTCATGTAATGTAAAGCTAGGATTTAGTAAGGTCTTTCTACACCAGTAACCTTACAAAGTGTATAGATTAAATATTGAAGTGGTTTTGTTTTGGCAGCAGCGATTGAGCATGAGATTTCCCATTTGTACTGTATGGGAAGACCATTTTTCATCATAAAGAAATGTTTTGCATTGTTCAAAAGTATATGTATAAAATGAACATAGATATGGGATCTTGCACCCATGAATACTTGGGGAGCTGAGGAACTAACTCAAGATGATAATATCCATAAAGGACCTTTATACAAACTGAGATGGCTGAGGAGCCAAATCCATAATATAATGAGATTCCTTTAAGAAGTCTTCTCCTTTAAGGTCTTGACTCTTCTTCAGAAAACTCATTAGTTATTTCTGCCAACTTGCTGAAAACTATAAACACTTCTATATAATTTATAGCAACTACAAGAAACTTCCTGTCCGCACGGGCCAACAGTCCTGCAAATTGCCACGGTTCTAAAGGTTAGAGGAGGTCCAACATGCTACTAGATTGGGGTTTCTAATAAAGTAGTTATTTAGTGTACATCTATGAATACTTGGGGAGCTAAGGAACTACTCAAATAAAACACCTGCAATATTATTCCCCATTATTTAATATGAAAGTAATATCCTTCAAGGACATTTATGTACCCGGTGATGTCCAAGAAGCTCAGTTCTTGATTAAATTAGAACAATAGACTTAATTTGTGAGTCATATTCCTCAAAGTTCTTGACTAGAGATGAGCGAGCACGCTCGGATAAAGCAGTTACTCAAGAGAGCATCGTTCTTCTTGAGTAACTGCATTCTCGTCCGAGCAGGCTCGGGGCAGCGGGAGGGGGGGGGGGAAGAGTGAGAGAGATCTCTCTCCCCCTTGCTACCCCCCGCCGACCCCCACCCCCCAGCCTGCTTGGATGAGAATGCAGTTACTCGAGAAGAGCGATGCTCGCTCGAGTAACTGCCTTATCCGAGCGTGCTCGCTCATCTCTATTCTTGACCCTTCTTCTGATACACTCTATCACTTCTGTTACTTTTTTTTATGCCAGAACCTACTGAGCTCAAAATTTTCCTTGTGAAAAAGTTGATATATTGTAGATTGATATTTTCCATTTTATGGCAGTCGTGGTGTTCGTCAAAACAATAATGTATGTAGAAAGGTATGTAATATTACACCCATGAGTCCTTGGGGAACTAGTTCAAAGTCCCTAATTTAATTTGTGGTTACTCAACATAAGGCTTCTTTCACATGAGCGCATATCGGCCGGCCATTTTATGACCGGCCGATATGCGCTGTGATATGATGCATTGGATTCCAATGCATCAGATCACATGGGTGTATTTGTGAAACGTAAAAACGCCCGGCCGGCCATTATAGCTCCGGGTGTTTTTACATTGAGCCCAAAACATAGTTCTGGAACTATGTTTTGGGCTGGAATATGTCAGCCGCTGCATGGGCTCCTATGGGAGCCCATGGCAGCGGCCGTAGGTGGGAGTTTAGCTGCGTGGCTGCTAAACTACTTCCCTTTGTTCTCCTCCCCTTCCCCGTGCAGGCTTACCTCTCTTCCTCCCTACTCAGTCTGTGCAATGGGAGGGTGCTGGGTGGGGCGTAGCTAAGTGATGATCCACCCCACCTCCTCCCATTGATGGCTATGGACAAGGGACGGGACATGGGCGGAGCTAAGTGACTGCCCTGTCCCTGCCCCTTGTCCATAGCCATCAATGGGAGGAGGCAGGGTGGACCGACACTTAGCTCTGCTCCCGTCTCGCCCCCTCCCATTGCACAGACCGAGTGGGGAGGAAGAGAGGTAAGCCTGCAATAGGGGGATAGGAAGGGTAAATGCACACCATTCGCAACCTGATTGGTTGTTTGGATTTACTCATTCCCGGTGATTGGTTATTTGGTTTGGCTGGTTCACTGTGATTGATTGTTTAGGTTGTCTCGTGTAGAAGTGGGGAGTAAGAGGCTAATATGCCACTAGGCCATATGAACGGGCGCACAAACATTTGATTTGTGCGCCCGTTCACAAGTTTTTTCGCCCCCAACGTAGCGTATATCGGCCGGCCGTGAAAACAGCGGGCTGATATACGCTTGTGTGAAAGAAGCCTAAGAATGTCATTTATACAACCTGAGATGACTGAAGAGCTCAAACCTTATGACTATGGGAGCAGTTTATTCTTCATGGGAGCGATTTCCTTTGCGGTTCTTGAACCTTCATGTTTCTCTATAGGGCTGCTGTAGAGACGTTTTAGCTCTGGTCTGTAGTCTATGTCACTATGTCACCTCTTAATTGCCTTTCTGTAGCATCGCCTTGCTCTAGAAGGGATTTGGCTATTATACAAGTATATGAGTGGGTTGCAAATACCAGAATTTCCTCATTATTAGTCACATATCGTCATATATTATAAAGGGTGAACTTTCGCTATTGTGTTTGTAATGCGAGAACAGACATCTTTACTGAGAATTCTGGGAATTCTAAAGTGAGCAATCACATCAGATAAAAGAGCAGCAACAAACGTCTTGTCTAATTATTGTCAGGATCCCACACAGAACGCGCCGCGAGCCTCGGAGCGAAAACCCATTACAGGAGAAATTCCCTATTAAGGGGGCAATTATCGGGGTAGGAGATTAATTTTGTCTTATTTATCTTTCACTGGTTGAAGACCGGATTGCTGGGTGTGATAGTGAATATTATCTTCTGGGTCTCAGGGCTCCCACGAGCGTATTTCGGGTGTGTATTGTGCTGGTGTTTTTACGGACGAAGTGCGCAGCGCTAAAATCCAATTGCTTTACATTGGGCCATTCAGACCTACACTTTTCACTGCATGCCCCATGTTGGTGTGTATCATGCCCATAATACGCACCATTATAGTCTATGGGTGCATAAAGTATGTAGTGAATACACACAATGTAAGGAGCTGGCTCAGGAGGCATGTTTGCCGCCTGATAACTCTGATAGCTGCTGTTATCCCTACATGTCCCTATTGGAATGCACGCCCCACGCCCTCCTGCGCAGTGAGATCGTTGGGTATCGTCCGGGTGTCATGGCAGCAACATCGCAGCTAGAAGCAGATCAAATGAAGTAGTGCTTAGGTGGTTCCATCAGAGTCATAGACTTTGGATAGAGCAGCAGAATGCATGGTCCATCCAAATACCTCCTGGTTGTGGTGATGCAGATGTGGAGTACAGGGATTGCCCATTCTGGATATCCGTGGGGTCCCTGCAGTTGGACCGCCACCAATATAGCCTATATCACCTATCCAGTAGAAAGATGATAAAGACTTCTGGCTGGAATACTCCTCTAATCATAAAATCTAATGAGCTATAAACTCAATAGCACAACAACGATCGAGCAACTCACCAACCATCTAATAAAGGGCTCTTTCACATGAGCGTATATCGGCCGCCGTTTTCACGGCTACGATATATGCTACGATTTAATGCATTGGATTCCAATGCATCAGATCACATGGCTGTATTCCCGCGGCGTAAAAGACAATATAGCGCCGGGCGCTTTCACGCCAGGCCGAAAAGATAGTCCTGGAACTATCTTTCCGACCGGAATACGTTGAGCGCTGCATGGGCTCCGATGGGAGAGAATATGTCAGCATGACTGCTAAACACCCTCTTCTCTCCTCCTCTCTGGTTGTTTCCAATGAAAGGGGATGGGGCTAAGCTCCACTCCGCCCCCTCCCATTGCTGGTTGCGGAGAATGGGAGAGATGGTTGCTTAGCTCCACCCCCGTCCCATCCACTTCCATTTCAAACAGCCGAAGGGGAGGAGCGAGGAGGTGAGCTGACAAGGGGGAAAGAAGGGGAGGCAACGGCATTCCGGCCTCAGCGTATACGCGCTGGTGCCCGTGCCATCTGTAAGGGGGCACAAACGTTAGATCTGTGCGCCTGTTCACGCGTGTTTATGGCGCCAGCGGGTGCATGTAAAAATTTCACGGCTATGTGAAAGAGTTCTAAGAGACATAATATGTATAAAAATATTGTTCGATAAATGCAAAATCTATAATATTATATAACATTAACCGGTTATGTGTGCAACTACAGCAAATCAATGCATAACGAAAAATTCTGCAACTCGTGAGGGATCCTCATGTGCGGGTGGAGTAAGAGACAAAGCGTGGAATCCGATAGCCAACAATGAGCCTTACTTGACGGCTGAATCAGTGATACAGTCACTAAACGGACAGTACATTCACTTCAACTCGTTACAAAGTTTCAGAACGGTGGAACAGATTTGTATACTTGCAATCCTGACTTGTTCTTCAGCTACACGGTTACGCCTCGCTGACCTCAGGGACGAGTTTCTGTCTGTAGCAGAAACACAGTTCCGTGTCAAATTATTACGCTTCTGAAGTGTATGCACAGTCACTTAGTTATGTTGCAGACCGCTTTAGTTACAGTCTCTTAGCACTACGTAGACCACTCGTGGCACGGTGGACACTCAACGCATTACACAGTGTTTTGACGCCAAGTCCTTGTGGAGAAAGTTCCTCTTTTGCTTTCAACAACACAGCAAATAGTGACTGAGGTCCTCGGCTTCTACGGTCCACTGTCTGGGTACACTCCTCCAAACAGGAGGCTCCAGGATATCTCTCACAGCTCCCAGACTTTCAGGTTCTCTTGTGGACCACTTGCTCACACCTACTCATGCTCTTCAGCCATGCTGCTACATACCCAACTTGCGTGCCACACCCTGCATTATATACCACCCTCTGGAACAGACTGCATGACACAATGTGTCTTTCACTGATGCAACAAGTCCCGTCAGGCATGGTGACCCATGCAGTACACCCTCCAGTGGTTGCCGAATCTGGGTTTGAGACCACATGTGTCTACATGGGCCTCGACAGAGACTGTTACAAACATCCAACTACATATTAACCATAAACAACATACTTTAACCATTAGTTGCATAGTACTCTGTTCCATTATACTGTACTCTCTGATGCTGATGATCTCTGATCTGTTTTGAACAATACCTTATTACTAGAATGGAAAGCTCATCGCCCATCCAGGACTGTCATGGGGAATGGGGGACCTGGCACGTCCATGCGTTACACAGACAGCCATATTGATTTCATTGGATGCTATGTCATGCTGCATTTCCTCTAGAGTGACACTTCACTGCAGGGATATTGAAGACCTGCGGCTTGCTTCTCTTACAGATTACGATTGATTGCTGTCGCCTCCACCTGCGGGGAGCTGTCTGATCAGATTGTCGTTATAGGAAACCTGTCATTAAAGGAAACTAAGTTACAGGGCTTACAGTTTAGGTGATGTGGAGTCTGGAGAGTTGCGTTTCGTACTTGCCCTGTTCTCCGTTCCGGCGCTGTCTCCTGGCAAAGTCAGTGCAAGCACAGCAGCTTGACTCTTTTTAGAAGGCTATACATGTACTCCCATAGAGATTAATGGGAGTTCGCATGTGTTTCCTACTGAAAAAACTCAAGCTGCTGTGCATTCACTAGCTTCACCTCTGGCCATGGCCGAAGATGGCCTTTTCCTCTTCCTACCATAAGTAGTGGCCAGCGCCATATCCCCTAAGTTGTCTGTGTTGGACATAACATTTACTGTCAGTTCCCTGTTCCCCATAGGGTGCACGCACCTGTCTCACCTCTTAAAGGATCAGCACGTGCGCCCAACTTTCCCGTCCCCAACCAATCGTGACAGGTCCTGGGCTATTCAGAGCTACTCTGCCCACCAGCAGATGCCTCAGCAATTGGTCTCAATACTGTGTGAAGGCGCAAGTGAGATTCTGTCTCATTACCTGGTTTCGATCTCTGCCTCAGCCACCCAGCTTTCCTGACCTCATCGATCCTAACCTTGGCTCATTACTTGACTACATTTTCTGCTGCCTCACCTGACCCTTGGCCTGATCTACGCTGTAAAAGTTTTCCACATCCCTCGACTCTGTTCTATGACCGCATCCATGTCTACACCCTCCGGTACCGCATAACCTGACCAAGTGCATGAGCTGCGTCTTAACTGAGACCATTTCTAGGGTAACAGTCTGAGGGACCCTGCTGCAACGACCAGATCCTGATCGCTGGAGTGAAAGGATGCAAACCGGGGAATCCCAGGTGCTGCTCCTATATCCAACCCCAAGTCAAGTCACTTCTGCGGCACAGCGGATCCACATCAGCTGCCGTGACATCTGGTCACTTGCCTGACTGCATTAGTGACCTTCTTGCTGTCTGCGTCTTGCTCTGTCATGTTGTGTGCTACCCTTTTATTGTTTGCCCTTTAACGTAGCTGCCAAAGATACTAGTGTCTGCAGCCTACGGAGTCGTATTATCATGCGCTCGTTCGCACTCTTTATCCAAGACGCTGCGATGTCTGCATAATATCTTCGCTTTACCAGCTACTGGGGGATTGCTTGTCTCCTCAGATGGGATGATCTCATAAGACCTGGTGGCTTGAAGGCTTTGTAAAACCTGTGAGTGCTGCTGACTCATAGCTGGTTCCTGACTCATCAGGACCAGGCGTGTCATTATGCCTGTTATAGGAAAATTAGATTGCAAGCTCTTGTGGCCAAGAAAGTGGTTTGTGAATATAAAGTTCTCTGATACAGTTGTAGAGAATATGTTCCATTAGTGTTCACTACAGATGTGTGTAAAGGGGATGAAATAGTTAACCTAGCATAGTCGGGTAAATACTAGACTTGCTAGAGTTTGTTAGAAGAGGTGTTGGTGCTTATATAGGAAAGTGATATAAATGCTGTCGTATATTGGGGGAAATGCTCTAGGATTGATGATTAGTATGTAAATGCTGAGGTATATTATGAGAAATGCATTACTGATGGGGGTTATTGTGTATTGTACAACTAATGATAGTGGTTGTGTGTGACCATGCAGTTAGAGTATTGTAACAGTCTCTGCCGTGGTCCGTGTGGACATTGCATGAGAAGTCTCAGTCATAGGCACAGTGGCCATTGTAGGTTCGCATAATTGGGCAATATGCTTGAAAAGACTTATGCATCTGATGGATGAATGGTAGTGCATGGCTCGCCCCTCGGGGTAGTCACTGAGTTTGGTACAAAAGGTGAGGTGTGGAACGCAAGATGTTGTGTTGGCCGCAGTGGTTGAGTAAGCAAGTATAGGAGGTCGATGCAGGGTAAGTTATGATCTGAGTTGTGAGCCTCAAGAAAAGTCCTGGAAGCCTGCAGTGGAAGAGGTTTGATGCAACTTGAGAGTGTCATTTGTGGAAAGCCTTAGAGCCTCCTCGTTGGGGTTGAGTGTGCCCAGTCAGTCAGACCATCATAGCTAAGGAAGCTCTGGTTGTGCACTGACAGTATTGCTGAGAGGGTGAAAGCCTGCCAATAAGAGACTGTGAGCGTGTACCATTGTGAACTGTTGAAATTATCCACAGAGTTAAACTCTATTTACCGTGACTGATGACCGCTCAAAAGTCGCTCAAACGACAGTTTGAGTGACAGTTTCGAGCAATCATCTTTGCATAGTCTATAGTAGCTAAGTAGCTACTTAAGAGCTATGCAGGCGGAGCGGGACATCGCCCCTATCGCTCAGCGAACAATACAGCTGTTGTGCATAAGCAAACAGCTGTATTGTTCTCCGCGATTACAGCTCGCGTCCTGCTGTGAACTATCAGCGGGACACAAGATGAAAGAATCTTATCAGCGCTGCCGACTGTGATAACAGCCTGCACCGCTGATAAGAGTTCATTGCTCATTTCAAGAAAACTAGAATTGAGCGAGGAACGACTCGTGCACGAAAACTGCACGATGTCCGTGCATGTCGATACAGTTAACTCTCAAAAGACTGCTTTGAGTGAATTTTGAGCGAGATTCGTTGGGTCTAAATGGGCCTTTACATGAGGCCTGCTGAATAACTAAAAGACCGAGAATATTGGAAGAGACTGCGACCTGATTCCATGAGGGCCAATAACCCAAGACAGTGTTGTTGAATAGTAATCAGCATTGCCAAGTATGGAAACTGTGTTGCAATATTTTGAACCAGTAGTGTGACTCCACCGCTGATGCAGCTGCCCAGTAGCATGCTACACTAATAGCGTAGCATGCTACGGAGCACAACACAATTCTCCTGGTGTGACCATTCTCGTTTACACTGTATTCCTTTTTCTTTTTATCCTAAATAGGACCAACATTTGTAATTTTACACTTTTAAGGCTGTTTGCCAAGCTCCTTCATTTTTTTCATGCATTAGAACTAGATGTGTCCAGTATCAAATGTAAGTGAATGAGGCTGAGCTGCAATACCAGACACAGCCTCTGGACAAGAGTGGCACTGTTTCTGCAAAAAAAAAAAATCTGAATTTTTAAAAAACTCATAAAATGCATTTAATACACTAGAAGCCAGAGACGGTTTAGATGCAGTTGCCTGTAGGTTGTAAAACACAGTGTTTTAGCTGCCATCCATGGCCAATGGTGCCCCTCCAAACCTCCCCCTCCTGCCAGATGCTGCCGTCTACATCCCCTGTGTGGCTAATGCCATTCTATACCTTAGGCTGTCAGTTCTGCCCATAGGGTACTTGCACACACTAAGCCTGCTTCTTAAAGAGCCAGCACGCACCCCTGCCGCCTCATCCCAACCTGATGCTTCCTGAGTTATGTAACTCACCCTCCTGCACTATAGGGTGCCTGAGCAGTAGGTTACGTTTGGTTCTGAAAATGTGTTCCTGTTTCCTCTTTGACTCTGTGTTTTTACCTTTGCCTGTGTACCCAGCTTTCCTGTTTTCTGCATGTCCTGACCTCGGCTTGTTCTTGATTTGCTTGATTGCCAACTGGCCCTCTGCCTGTCTCACCGTATGGTATAAACTCTGCCTGTTTTGACCTTCATGTGTTATGTCAACCACATCCGTACCTCTCTCTTCAGTACCGCTGACTAGCCCATGTCCTCCAGTCAAGACCACATCCCTCAAAAAGGTGTTAAAGGATGAAAATGAGTGCATCCCTTGGTACAGCCACCATGAATAGCCCAATGTCAAGTCAGTCAGTGACACAATGAATCCACGCCCGCTGAGCCACACACTGGTTATCTGACCCCTGGTTCACTAACATTCGCGCTGTCAGTGCCACCCAGGACAGGTTTGAGTAAATGAGGCACATAATTGGCCATGCTAAGCCGTTCTGAATGGTGTTATTATGCCGAGCGGCTCCCGCACCGCTGGGGTAATTGCCTTCTGTCTGAGAACACTTTTGCACATCTGAAGAATGGGATTTTTCTTTCCGATTCCCGTTTTGCAAATTGAAAGAATTTTTCTAAATGTCTCTTATTCGCTGCATTTGATTCCAGGAGCCGGAGTTATGTTCCTATTGTGCTCGCCGCCCCCTCATCCCCACTTGAACTGCAGGTAGCGATCTCTCGAAAACAGTTGCGTGTCTTGTTACATGCAGCGCACTGACATCTTTCATCATCGTCTACAAACATGTTCTTCCACCCCCATTCTTGTATTGTGACGATGGCGGCGTCCCAGCTGTTTCCGAATATCCTTCTGATACAATAAAAAGCTTCTCTGGTTGTCTCAACAACAACTGATACGGTTTATTATCAGTCCTTAGAGGAGTTGTATTGGGATAGAATAGAAACAGCGCCACTTTTTTGCATTGGTTGTGTCTGGTATTACAGCTCAGTCCCTTTCGAGAGAATGGAGATGGGCTGCAATACCAGACATAGCCTATGGTCAAGAGTGGTGCTGTTTTGTTATATTCCCTATGTTGTTATGTTTAACCCCTTCGCGACCAGCCTATTTTGTGCCTTAAGGACCAAGCTGTTTTCATTGGTGCATTACAAGAGCCAGAACTTATTGATATAGCCGTATGAGGGCTTGTTTTTTTGGAGCTTTTTTTGTAGATTTTAATGGCACTGCTCTGGGGTACATATAATGTGCTGTATAACTTTTATGACATTTTTTCATGGGGAAGATGGACAAAAATATCCAGAAATTCCGCCATTTCTGGGGTTTTTGATTTTACAGCCTTCACCACTCACTAAATATAACATAATAAAGCCCCATTTACACGGGACGACTGTCAGGGAAATGATGCCCGACGCTCGTCCCCGCACAGGAGCGAGCATCGTTGGCTCGCAGCGGGGTGGCTGGTGATTTCATAGGAGTCTATGGAAGCTGCCGCCATATATCGGTCAAAGGATAGTACCAGAACTATCTTTTTGGTCACCATATAAGCATCAGTCCTGTATTTTGGCCGCGTATGTTCCATTTTTTACAGTGCAATGTTTTTACGCTCCGTATATTCGCCCATGTGAACGAATGCATTGGAAACCAATGCCTCAGATGGGCGTGTATATCAGTCGGGCGTGAAAACACGGGCGATTTACACTCATGTGAATAAAGCCTAAAGCTTATGCCACAGCAGTGTTAAGAAACAATTGTCCTGAGATGAACTGGATGTATGAAGAGGCATGGGCCTTTGTGTACGTTGGGACTTTCTTGCCTGTGGGAATCATATTAATGAATTATCCGCCCCACCAAGTCTTTTATTTTTAAAAAAGCCACATTTTATGCTTTTAACCCATTCCCGCTGCAGGGCGTAAACTTACGTCCTGGAGATAGCACGGGATCACATATGATCCAGCGCTATCCCGCAGCGGGAGCCGGCTGTCAGTCACAGCCGGTGTCTCGCTGCAACAGCGGGGGGCATCGGAGATGCGCCCGCCACTGTTAACCCCTTCCCTGCCGCGATCTAAGTAGATCGCGGCAGGGAAAGAGTTCACAGCGGGAGCGCGGCTCCCTCTGTGTCTCCAGCAGGAACTCGCGATGTCATCGCGAGAGCCCGGCCTGTCACCATGGCAACAGGACGCCAGACACTGGCGTCCTACATTGCCTATGCCTGAGATCGCTGTATAAGCGATAAGGCATGGCAGAGCAGTAGCTCTGCCATGCCTTATGACAGCGATCATCAGGGCAGTGGTTAAAGTCCCTCAGAGGGACACAAACAGTGTAAAAAAAAGAAAGATTTAAAAAATGAATTAAAAAAAATGTAAAAAAAAAGAGTAAAAAAAACATTTTTTATGCTTTTTCTCAGATTAGCATAAAAAAAGGTAAAAAAAAAATAAAACGCCACATATTTGGTATTGTCGCGTCCGTAACGATGCGTACAATAAGTTGCACATGCTTTTGACTGTGCACGGAAAAAAACGCTAAAAAAAAAGCTAAAAAACTGAGGCAAAATGCTCATTTTTAGCATTTTGCCTCACTAAAAACGCAATAAAAGTGATCAAAAAAGCCGTATGTACGCCAAAATGGTACCAATAAAATCTACAGCTCGTCTCGCAAAAAATAAGCCCTCATAGAGCTCTGTACATCAAAAAATAAAAAAGTTACGTGACTTTGAATGCAGCAATTTAGAATAGAAAAAAGATTTCCAAAAAAAAGGGTTTTTACTGCAGAAAAGTGGGAAAACCTAAAAAAAATGTTAGAATTTTGGTATCGTTGTAACCTTACCGGTCCGCAGAAAAAATGGAAAGTCTCATTTATGCTGCATGATTAACGGTGTAAAAAAAAAAAATAAAAATCTATGGCAGAATTGATGCGTTTTCTCTCTCTGCTATCATTAAAAAAAAAAAAAAAAATTTTACAATATAGTGTATGTACCCAAAATTGGCATTGATGATAAAAACTACAGTTCGCCACGCAAAAAACAAGCCCTCATACGGCCGCGTCGACGGAAAAATAAAAAAGTTATGGCTTTTGATAAACGGAGAAGAAAATCCGCCAAAAATTGTTGCGTCCTTAAGCCCAAAATAGGCCATGTCATGAAGGGGTTAATGCTGGCTGGTTTTGGTCAGAGTTTTTTTCGACAAAAGCTGTGTCCAGAGGTTATTGGTAGTTCAATAGGGAATTGGTCCTGGTGCTGTAGTTATGCATCAAGTTTGGTCCTGGTGCTGTATTTTATATTGAGCTTAGTTCTGGTGCTACATTTATGTTATGAGCTTGCTTCTGGTGCTATATTTATGTTATGAGCTCGGTTCTGGTGCTGTATTTTATATTGAGCTTAGTTCTGTGCTACATTCATGTTATGAGCTTGGTTCTGGTGCTGTAGTTATGTTATGAGCTTGGTTCTGGTGCAGTATTTCTGTATTGAGTTTGGTTCTAGTGCTGTGTAGTTACGCACTGATGTTAGTCCTGGACATATTTCTAATGAGGTTGAGGATGGTAGAAAAATGGTAGAACTGGCTTAACACGGCCAAACCGCACCCACCCACGTTGACCAATAAGCACCAATTTTGCCACTAATTTGTGTGCCATAGTTCGGCTGGGCGCAGCCGGCTGCACTGTATGTTTCCACCCTTTGGGGGCGCTCACCCAGTGGAATTTGCTGCACAATTTTCCATGCAAATTCCTCTTCTAAAAAACACAGCAAAATCCGTCGCCTAATGCAACAGTTTTTGCCGTAGAAATAAGTCTACACGCAGAATTCAGCGCGTTTCAGCGCCAACAAGTGACAAGTTACTTCTTGACTCAGAAACACTCAGGAATTCAACACACAGCTTTTGCCCATTGACTGGTGATATCTGTGTGTGGATCCGCGGCAGATGAATTTTGCCGCGGTTTATAGAGGCAGAATGTATGTTGGATATTTGCAGTGGATTCCGCCGTGTGATCGCCCCCTACATGTGCATCATAGGGAAAAAATCTGCAGCAAATTCGTCTCCCACTCAGATCTCCATGCGGATTTACTGTGGATTTTTCCACTGCAGCAAATTCCCAACATGTGAACATACCCTTGGGTTGGCGCTCTACTCATCAGCTCGTGTTCCATGCTTGTCCTGCAGGGTACAATTTGTCTTGTTCACTGAGCCAGTTAGTTATTACTTTTGCCTTGTGACATGGAGCTCCATCATGGTGGGGAAAGCATTGTTCATCACCAGATTGCTCCAGGATGGTTGGGAGAAGTCGTTCTTGGAGGAGGTTTAGATCCTATTCTTCATTCATGGCGGTGGTCTTCGGCTGTGAGTGAGCCCACTCCCTTGGATGAAAAGTAATACCACACATGAATGGTCTGAGGATGCTTTACTGCTGGCATGACACCGGACTCAGGGTAGCGCTCGCCTTGTCTTCTCCGGACAATCATTCTTCTAGATGCCCCAAGTCTGAAGGGGCTTCATCAGAGAAAAATCACTTTCCCCCAGTCCTCTGCCCCCCTTTTGGCGAGAGCTTAGCTCCACCCTGCACCCTTCCCATTGCAAACAGCCAGCAGGGAGGAGAGTGAAGGTGAGCCTGCAAGGGAGAGGGACGGGGAACGGGCAACGGCATGGTGGCCTCGGCCCATTCAATCTGAATGGGCGCACAAACGTTAGATTTGTGCGCCACTTCACGAGCTTTCATGCCTGAGATGGTAGCGTATATTGGCCGTCCGTGAAAATGGTGGCCGATATACGCTCATGTGAAAGAGCCCTCACTGTGTGTGCAGATGCACCAACGCCCGCCTGCTGCCAGTCCTCTAATGGTTGTGAACCAATTATGTAGCTAATCCCATTTAGGAGACGGTCCTCACACTTGCTGGACTTTTTTGGATGCACTGAAGCCTCCTTCACAGCAAATAAATCTCTCTCCTTGAAGTTCTTCATGACAAGGAATGTATTTGCTATTTATTGCAGATCATCTAATAACTCCTCAGTTATGATGAGCGATTAGTAGAATAATAATCGGGATCTGACCGATTTTCTGGCTACTTTTTCTTGCGGCTAATAGCGTTGAGAAAACGCTTGTGTGAATAAAGCCTTTTACAGCAATGTTTGGTTGTGACCCAAGTTGTCGTGTTTTGCTGGGCTGCACTTGGAGTCGCAAGGGGAGCTCAGGAATTATCAGTATATTGCAAGTGCTAGTAGCAGCCACTGGTGTCCTTATACTGGCACTCAAAGAGTAGCACCCTAATGCAAGTTTTGCATTTTGGGGGTACCCCATGTGGAGACATCACCGTAATCACATCTGGACATTCCCAGCACCTACAGCTTCATGACTGGAATTGCTAATGTAGAATACAATGTAATGTATCGGGTGCAATTGGCACGGGATAACTGGAAGCGTTGCCCGCTGGATCTGATACACGCTGTTGTGATGGATACAATTATATACGAGATCTATCTGAGGATTTCTGCACAAGTTCTCCGCTGAGATGGAAATGAGTTCACAAACACCTTCTGCCAGTTGTAAATTAGTTTCCTTGCATTGGGAAGATTCCAGGTAGCAATTAGCGTTAATTAGCTGGATGGGCTCCTCCAGCAGCCTGGAATCTCATTTCCTTCATAACTAGGGAAGCGTCTTCCTGTGACACTGAAGGATTTCATGACAAGCTAATAAGATCTGCAGAAGGTGCAAAACCATCAACTCTGTCTTCTAGATTCACATGCAATTAGCTCACAGTGTCCATATGACATTTAGTAGGATTAATTAGTCCACTAATCCAAAAACTCTAGCTTTCTTTTGGGATTGCAAAATTGTCCCCCATTCTAAGACATATTGGCACTTCTGAGATTTTAGCAAACTTCTCAACAGTCCCGTTAAGGCCTCTTTCACTCGGCCGTAGACGTTTTTATGTGCACCCACTGGCGCCATAAAAATGCATGAACGGGTGTGCAAATCTAATGTTTGTACGCCTGTTCAGATGGCATCGGCCCCGGCGAATCAACTCCTCTCTCCTTCACTCTGGCTGTTTGCAATGGGAGTGGGCGGGATGGGGGTGGAGCTAAGCCCTAGCACCTCCCCGCCCCTTGTCCGCAGCCAGCGTTGCAAACAGCCGGAGGGGAGGAGAGAAGAGGGAGGAAGTTTAGCAGTCACACTGCTAAACTCCCTCCTATGTCTCTTCTCCGGCTGCTGTCATTGGCTCCCAAAGGAGCACATGCAGTGGCTGACGTATTCCAGCTGGAAAGATAGTTCCAGGACTATCTATTCGGCCTGGCGTAAAAGCGCCTGGCGCTATATTGGCCGGCCGGCCGCTTTCGCGCCGCGGGAATACGGCCATGTGATCTGATGCATTGAAATCCAATGCATCAGACCGTAGCATATATCGTCTGGCTGAAGTGTTAATAGTTTATTTTTGTCAATTAACAAAATACAAAATGACTGAACAAAAGAGAAATGTAAATCCCATCAGTATTTGGTGCGACCGCCCTTCACACCAGTATCAGTTCTATAGGGACACTTGTAAATTTATAGTCAAATGTATGATTAATGAATTGTATAAAACATGTAATAATGATCATAAAGCTTAAAATGCAGTCATTAACTAAAACAGAAACAGCTGTATAGGAGGCTTAAGACTGGGTGAGGACCAGACAAACTCTGCTACAAAGGTGAGGTTGTGGAAGACATGTCACAGGTTATTCTCCATGGCAAGACTGAACACAGTAACAATACACAAGGTATCAGCAAGGTCTCTCCCAGGCACTGGCATAACTATAGGGGATGCAGTTGCACTCGGGCCGAGGAGCCTTAGGGGGCCCATAAGGCCTCTCTTCTCCATATAAGGAGCCCAGTACTATGAATAAAGCATTATAGTTGGGGGCCCTGTTAGAGGTATTGCATTGGGGCTCAGGAGCTTCAAGTTATGTCTCTGCTGCGTTAAGGGGTTTAGATAAGTTGGGGGCCCCAAGATTCACTTTTGCACCCGGGCCCATGAGCCTTTAGCTACGCCCCTGCTCCCAGTCAAAGATTTCATAGCAGGCTGGGTATTTAAGATGTGCTGTTTAAGCTTTTTGAGAATGTCACTGGCCGCAACCAGCGGGGGGGGGGGGGGGGGGGAGCAAGGTGAAGAGAGGCATGACTGGCCATAATAGTCAAATGTTTTTGGGAACATTGTAACTTTCCTAAGATTATCTATGGATCTAATCCTCGTACACAGAGCAGGTTTCAGTAAGCAGCGTGCTCACCATGAGCACCTATACACTCTTGTTGGGGTCTTTCCATGCCTGCATGCCTTGTACAGTCAGTTGTTGTACAGTTTGTGATGAGTGGTCATGTGAGGTAATGTATATACCTATAGCGTCCCAGACAAGCTCTAGTGGGGATTAATCTGGGAACCGCGCAGCCTACTCCATGGTCGTTACACCTTACAAGGCTTGTCTTGTGATGGATGCAGTATGTGGACGGCATTATCCTGTTGGAAGATACCATATTGGATGGTGGTCATGAAGGGTATGACAATGGGGTGTATTACTCTATCCACATGCTGGAAGTCATTGTGCCTTCAACAACCACCAACTCAATCCCGCTGTCATAACTGCCTAAGAATGACTTCAGGGGTTGGAACTGTGTGGCACTCGGAAATCACAGCACGGTCGGGCCATTCTTGGGCAGATATACTGATGATTATAACTTTGCCCCAGACAGAATCGAGACTCATCACTACAGAGAATTGCATCTAGCAGTACACCAGGTTAGCCGTTACTGACCGTGAAATCGGGTTAACGGAACACCCTGCATAGGGGTCTGAGAATGCAACTCAGCTTCGAGCAATCAGTTTACAGTTGTTAGTGGGGTGACTGATGCCAACCACTGCTCAGATCTGTGCTTCATTTGCCTGTCTATCAACAACTGCCATCTGCACAATTTGGTAGTTTTCACATGGTGTTTTCCTTTGTATGGACCTGTGTCAGATCTACCAGTAATGGACCCTGTTATACCGCCTCTAGCTTGGATACAAGATGTTATACAGGCAGGTACCGCCTCTAGCTTGGATACAAGATGTGATACGGGCGACATGGAGATATTTAGGTTCTGTATGATATCCTGCAGCATATCACTCTATATTTGTTGTAACTGAGCCTTCAGATTGTGCAAGCTCCTAGGCTGTCAAAATTGGCATCCCACATCGTCCCATACATGTTGTATCGGCGATAAATCTGACCGTTGTCAGTGCCCAAACTGAGCCTGGATTTATCGCTGAAGACAACCCAGTTCCACTTCGTTTTGTCGTTCACAACACCCATGCAAAGGGAGGCGACAGTGGGTGAGTGTCATGTAATGGTCGTCATGAGATCAAATATCCTTCAGACAAGTGCCTGGAAATGGTTCAGAATGACACAGGGGTGTAACAATGGCGCCCCTGTCTCTGGATGGCGGACAACAAAAAAGTTTAAGCTCCCTGTGCTTGTCAGACGATCAGACACTCCTCTCTACTGATGGTCTGTAGGGGGTGTCCTGAGCCCGGTCACCTTGTGTGCCCCCATCCACTGGTCCCAACACCTCCTATCAGTCGGGTCAGACACTCCTCTCTACTGATGGTCTGTAGGGGGTGTCCTGAGCCCGGTCACCTTGTGTGCCCTCATCCACTGGTCCCAACATCTCCTAACAGTCTGGTCAGACACTCCTCTCTACTGATGGTCTGTAGGGGGCGTCCTGAGCCCGGTCAGCTTGTGTGCCCTCATCCACTGGTCCCAACACCTCCTAACAGTCTGGTCAGATGCTCCTCTCTACTGGTGGTCTGTAGGGGGCGTCCTGAGCCCGGTCACCTTGTGTGCCCTCACACATCCACTGGTCCCAACACCTCCTAACAGTCTGGACAGAACGGCCCTGGTGGTGGTGGCAATTTGTTGATACACCCATCCAGCTTCTCACATCGCAATAATGCGCCCCTCTCAGACTCTGGTAACGGGGTGAAATCTCTTCTCTGCGTCGTAGAGACGTCTGGTGGCCAACAAGCTCTACACAAGAGGAAGAAGAGGTCACTACACACAAGGAGCCTCCGAGAGCCTCTTATAGGCCAACAGGGAACCACTTTTAGGGCCTCCGGTGACAAGACCGTTCATCTAATCACCACAACTCTCATCATTTACGGATCTGCCTGAGATGGAACTGCATGCCGGGTTCTGCAGCCAAACGACCACTGCTTCTAAGTGCTTGATTTTTTTGTGTACAGTAATTAATGAGACTATAAGTTACACTCTACTTTCAGTGCCCTCATTACATTGTAGCAAAGTAATCCAACACGGTTTCAGCTGTCCAATTAAAAGAGCAAGATTCTCCTATAATAATAGTATTTGCATAAAGTCGTCCCTGCAGACCTCTTCATCATTCTCTCTGCACTATATTACAATTTATAGAAGTGATAGGAAATTGATATTCGTAAAACAAACACCTAATTGTGATATCCAGGTCCCGTCCTCCGGAGAACTAGTCCAACCCCGCGCAGAAGATCAGAAATGAGCTCCCAAGATAAAACATAATACACGGGAGCTAATTAAACATAATTACAGCCAAATGACTTTGATCTTTTGCCATAGGATCGTTAATAAATATCCCTATCTGATCATTAAAGGAGCCACTAATGAGCGCTGATTACAATGTCTAATTATAAGACTGGAGATGAAACATCCGGGGATATGTGCTAATGATTATAGGGGGGTGCTTATTATATAATCACTAGTTCGTTGTGTTGGGTTCTGATGGCGGTCCGCATAGAGTACGGGAAGGCTTTCATCTTAATTGGCGATATCTTGTCTAAGCTCTCAGTAGAAGAATGGACCAGGTCAGCTCGCGGGATACATTCCACGGCTCGCAAAAGCTTGTTATTGTTAAATTTGACGTTATGAAAAACGAGTCTCGTCTCCCCGGGTCTACGTGTGGAGACTTCACCTGTTCTATAATGATTGTACATTTACCAGAGACTTATAGACGCTCATCAAGTATTCGCAGGTCGCAGTTTAGAGTAATAGCGAGGAAGCTGGAAGCGGCGCGGCGTCTTCAATTTTTAAGAGCAGAAAGCTGTGTTTTATTGTTATAAACGAGAGAGATAAAATGTAAAGTCTCTCCGAGGACGTGATCAGGAGCTCCGTGTTCCTGCAGGCTGCGAACTTCTATCTTCTGCAGTATTGTGATCTTTAGATGCCGGTAGGAATATTTATCAGTTGTTGTGTGGAAGACCCCAAATATTAAGGGATTGTAACAAGATTGACTTGTCACCTATCTACAGAATAGGTGAAAAACATCTGATAGGCAGGGATCTCACTTCTGAGACCACCACCAATCCCAAGAACGGGGGTCTCGTGTCCCCATCTGCTCCTTACTGCACACTCCCCCCTACAACGTGGAGGAGAATGAATGGAGCGACGGTTGCACATGCGCGGTGCTGCTCTGTTCATCTTCAGTCGGACTGTCGGAGATAGACAACCGCTTGTACTCGGCTATTTCTGTCAGGCTTAATGAAATGAATGGATCGGCGCCATCCGTGATCATCCACCACTCCATTCAGTCTCCTCCTCACTGTGGAAGGGGATGTGCAGTGAGGAGGATAGGGTACATGGTATGCTTATTCTCAGGATAGGTAGGTGTTTCAGCGGTAAGACCCCCACCGATCAAACTTGGCACCTATCCTGTGGGTAGGTGATAAAAGTCAGTCTTTGTGCAAACTCTTTAAGGGAACTTTGACACAGGACAACTATTAGGCACCAAAGCCCCTGACTGCCATCCCGACGACTATTGCTCCTGCGCTTTTACACAGGGGAGATATGATCACTAGCTGAATGGAGGTGGAAGATGCTGAAGATCTCTTCCAACCACCCGCCTCCATTCAGAGTAAACAGACACTCAATCACAGATGAATGACTGCCTGTTGACGCGGGACGATAATTACTAGTCTTATAGGTGAGCAAAAACCAAGCGACTCCAACAAATGAGCGACTCTCACTCCCTTGCCCTGAATGATCACTTGGCCATCTTCCAGCTTGTGTAAAAATACCCTAAATTTGGGCATCCATTCTTAAAGGAAATCTGTCACCCAAAATTACTATCATAAAGCAAACTTCACCAAAAAGTAGTCTGTAGAGATAATTGTAGCCATACTATTCCTTTCCTTGCACAGCCACTCCACATTCCCACAAATTCCATTTTCTTGTGGCTTGTGCAGTATATAAATTACTTGTAACCCTCCATTGGGCATTTCAGTTGCAGAACTGATCCAAGCTCTTTCCCCCTCCAATAGCTTAAAACAAGCCCCTCGACTCTTGATTGATGTCTGCAGCTCTCTCGAGCTGGAAACGCCATGTGTTCTACAAGCTGCGTATGTGCTACACTTTCAGAATTGATGCATGTACATGGTGTCAGCAAGCCCAATGGATCAGCATTGAGGTCGGCGCAGTCTGTTTTGCCCTTTTATGGGCAGACTCATCAGGCTCCTCTGCACATGTGCCAGTCCTGCTATGACTTCTGGGGCATTAGCATCATCAATGGTTTGTGGATGACATAAGGAATCCTTCAGGTGACTGGCATGGTTCAGGTACACCCACCTGACTGCTAAGAAGTCCGCTAGAATTCAGCACTGGATTTTAAAAACTGCTTTTCTGCTTTTCTACAAGTTGACAAAGACCCCCATTGAGTTGGAAAGTTGTCCTTTTTTGTGTCACAGATGGAATACATTTGGATATTGCATTGCACCTACTGACTGCTGCCCTCATCTGTATCTATTATCCTCAGGGTCAGTCATCAATATATGATCGGCAGTGGTCTGCTGCTTGGGATCCCAACCGATCAGTTGTATCTTGGCACTGCTGTCAGTATGGACATAACATGAAACAGATAGTGCTATTCGTACTGCAGCAGCCCGGTTTAGTAGCGCGGGCACAGCTCCCATTAAATTCAATGCAATACCAAACCAAGCTGCTACAATGCATTAAAAAATACAACTCATCCTGCAAAAACAAGCGCTCAGACATCTACGTCGATGGATAAATAAAAGAGTTATGATTTTTTGAAAGTGAGGAGGAAAAAACGAAAATGAAAAAAAAAGGGACGGTCTTTAATGGGTTAAATGCATTAGTGGCGTGAGGTTGTCCTATGGCAGAAGTATACACATCCAGTAATATATCAGTATGTGCAGCACTATCTGCTGAGAAATGCAATAAAACATTGTCACTGTGATTTAGATCCCTTTGTCATGTCCGGTAATTCTGCACAATCGCTAATTACAGACTTGAGGAGTGCAGCGGTTTATGCGGAGCCGTACGATATTGTAAAGGTCGCATTAGCTCTTCCAGAATGGAAAGGTGACCTTATTACTGCATATTCATCAATAAGCCAAGATGGAAGGGGGGGGCGTTACTGTAATAAAGCAGAAGATAGATGATACCTCAGTGCTGCTCCTCCTCATTGTAATGACTGTCCAGTCCTGGTTGGAGTTCTGCCTTTCATTTTGGTTATTAGTAGATGCTGCTTTGTGATTTTTGGATTCTCAGAGTCAGGAGGGGGTCTGGGAAGCTTTCACTTGCTACTTGCAAATTGGAAGGCTCTCAAACATGCAATTCTGATTTGGAACATATGTTAATATTCGGTGGATTATTATATTGTTGGGATACGGTCAACTGGACACTAAACAGCAGAATTCAGCTTCACTTTTAGCCATTGCCTTTCCTGGATACTAACCCCATCTCCCAGTACTCCCATACCCACAAGACTTCCAGTAGAGCCAAACAGTGTAACAAATGGATGTTGCAATAAATATAGATATGAAGCACAGATCAATGCAGTGAAAAGATAAATGACACGAGGGACTCGCCATTAGATGACAGGATAAGAGGGTGATGAGGAGAGAATGATGATGAAAATAATGAAACTGACAGTGGAGACGGGAACAGATGGTATGGAACTGAATTAACCTGAAAAATGGTGACCCAAACACTTGCTCTCTCTAATCTTTTCCTGGCACTATCCCTCAACACCATACCCCACTGTCCCTAACAAGCCCTAAGTTGTCCCTGTAGATAACCATGTCTAAAATACTATCCCTGAGAACAGGAAGGCAGTAGGACCCAGACAAAAGGCTAAAAAAGTAAATTCTGGAAAGACCGAAGGCAGACAGAAATAAACAAGAAAAGATTAGACAAATCACTAACTAGGAAACAGACTAGACTGGGAAACCAAGGAGCAATATACAGTACATTGACTGGACAGACTAGACAAGACTGGACCAGAATGAGGTACTAGAAACTAGGACAAGGAATACTAGATAGAACACATGCTGCCACAGCTATCAACTGCACTACACTGCAGAAACCAAAAGTATTTTTAAGAGAAGGCAACCAATCAGACAATCCTCTCTGCAACGAGGCTGAGCAGTGTGCTCTGCTGTTACCCTCCACCAGGCCGTAGCAACTACCCCAACAACGACTTAGAGAGCAGGCGATAATAATGCAGCAGGAGATAATGATATAGCAGGAGACCTCCCGCTGATTGTAACCATTGTTCCATTGCAACACAAGAATATTTGAAGGGTTCATTTATATTATGATTGTTTAGATTTAAAGGCGTTTATAAAACTGATTTTTCATTTAGCAGCTTTTTTTACATTTTTCAATTTTCAGAACGGAGAACAAACATGTCGACTCAGTAGGACATCAGATACAAAGTGAAGATCAGCTGCAATGTTCATAAAATAAAAACACAAGCTATATGTGGTACATTTTCTGGATGCGGGCCTGAAGCCAAATAGTCATGATACCGAGGTTAAAGAAACAGAATAACTATTAGAAAATAATACCGTAAAGTATTTAACTACCAGGTAAAGGTCAGGTGTTTTTCTGTAGCTCCTGATAACTTCTGTGGGTATTTAAAGGAACCATTCAGGCAGGAAATCCTATTCAATCTTTTGATCATTCATGACACATTGGTTGCAGTTTTCCATGCAGACCGTATATTGTGAATAGAGATGAGCGAGCGTACTCGGAAAAGCACTACTCGCTCGAGTAATTTGCTTTATCCGAGTATCGCTGTGCTCGGGTCTGAAGATTCGGGTGCCGGCACGGAGCGGGGAGCTGCAGGGGAGAGCGGGGAGGAACGGAGGGGAGATCTTTCTCTCCCTCTCTCCCGCCCGCTCTCCCCTGCTCCCCGCTGCGACTCGCCTGTCAGCCGCAGCGGCACCCGAATCTTCAGCCCCGAGCACAGCGATACTCGGATAAAGCACATTACTCGAGCGAGTAGTGCTTTTCTGAGTACGCTCGCTCATCTCTAATTGTGACACTTAAACAATGACAATGTCTTACTTACAAGGAAACGTTCCCTCATATATGTAGGTCTGGTTGATCAATGCGATTGTTTCACCAGTGTTGAGAATATCGATACTTTTCCAATGTCTCACTATGAGCATGTTTGATAAGGCAAATCATTTGCTTCCTAAAATTCTATATTTGAATGGAATTGTGTGACAACCCAAATGTAATAGCGCTAATGATGGGGATTTTTGTGAGACCACCTGGGCCCGCTGATTTACTAACTGTAGAAAGTTGATATGTTTGAGTATTTCTGCAATTGTGATTTTGGCATCAAGTAATTTTTTGATTCTTAGAGAGAAGAGGAAGGTTGATCTTTTGTAAAAATCTTTGGACTTATTGTGCTGCACTTGGAAATGTGAAAGGGTCATCTTTTAGATTATAGAGCGCCAAATGGTAATCTTTAACCCTTTCCAATCCAATTTGTATCCTGGTTTTCCTAGGATACTTATTCTTCCTGCTGTTATAAAACGGTGCTATCTGCTGGCTAAAGCCAGTACTGCATGAGGTGACACGTTAGATCGGCTCCAACAGCAGAGAGGCTGGCAATATACAGTAAGAGAACCCCGACGATTATCTTCCAATATTGGAGCTGTACAGCCTTAAATCATAATGTCTTTAGACGTCAGACAGTGGATTGGAAAGGGTTAAAGCCGTTTGCTCTATCTGTAGTTTGTGAGTTTATATTTTTTATTCCTATGTAGTAAAT